>NC_134087.1:202208184-202511214 GCF_000715075.1 Nicotiana tabacum
TTTTTTTTACTTTTTGGGAAATTCCATGTTGTTCGTAATTATCATTTTAGTAATATTACTTTCCATTAATATTTGTTTTGAATTAGTAATTAATATGTTATTTTTAAGTATGTAGAGATTGACTTCATAATTATGGACAAACTTACTAATAATAAAGATGTAGTCATTAAAGGGTATTCATAAAATAAGGGAGGATCTCGCTAACAAATAAATAAATATAAATAATACAAAAAATTGCAATCCTCCAATCTTTTTTTTAATATAAGAAAATACCTAGATTCCGAGATGGGCGATTTAGTAAAATTCTCAGTCCTACATAATAGTATCATAACGCGTAGTATTTTGGCGCATATTTAATAAGGTTATTTTCTTAAATACGGGTGTACATTTATGTAACCCAAATCACGATCTTGACGAAGTCAAAATGCGTCAAAAAATCACGTGTGCACTGGTTGTGGCGTGGTTCGAGATGCGTTTTCACGACGTTGCAATTTTGTATAAAATAAATAATGATAAAAGAGGTTTTAAAAGTTAAATTTGCATATAAGTTCTTAATTGTTTAAAAATCAGACAAATGAGCCAAATATGACAATTGAGCGACCGTGCTAAAACCACGGAACTCTGCCGAAATTTTGAAGAAAAAAAAAGAGGAAAATATTTTATTTTGTTTTACTAAAAAATATAGAAAAAAAAGAATCTTTTATTTTTGGAAAAATAGATTGTTTTATTGTTTGTTGAAAATAAAAAAATTGTTATTTTGTCTTTTTCAAAAATAGAAAAGGAAAATAGATTGTCTTGCCAGAAAAAAATAAAATGGAAAAGAGTCATGTTTTAAAATAGTTCGGTTAATTTGCCCGAACTACGCGGGTTTGATTCTCACCGGATGTGAGATACGTAGGCAACCCTCATCGGGTCCAACCCCCTTTTTGCTAAAAAAAAAAAGCCAAAAAACAAATAAAAAAAAACAAACAAAAAAAAACATGTCAAGATTTTTAATTTTGTCATAAATAAGTCGGGTGATGTCCAACTTCCCTTTTTACAAAAAAAAATATAATAGCAAAATATATATGTCAAATTTCTAAGAAGTCGGGTGACGCTGTTTTATGAAGACATAGCCGAATGTTCCCGAAGGACATAAAGAAAATACTCCGGAAGATGGTTGAAGGATCTAGACAATGGCACGAGAAATTGTCTTTTGCATTGTTAGGATATCGCACCACCGTGCGTACCTCGGTAGGGGCGACTCCTTACTCATTGGTATACGGTACCGAGGCAGTAATACCCGCAGATGTGGAAATCCCATCTCTGCGAATCATTGCAGAGGTTGAGATCGATGATGATGAATGGGTGAAAAGCCGTCTTGAGCAGTTGAGTTTGATCGATGAGAAAAGATTGGCATCAGTGTGTCATGGCCAACTGTACCAACGAAGAATGGCAAGAGCATACAACAAAAAAGTACGTCCAAGGAAATTTGAAGTCGGGCAATTAGTACTGAGGCGGATCTTGCCTCATTGGGCTGAGGCAAAAGGAAAATTTGCCCCAAACTGGCAGAGACCATTTGTAGTAACCAGAGTGTTGTCTAATGGAGCATTGTATTTGACAGATGTGGAAGGAAAATGTGTAGAAATGACCATCAATTCCGATGCGGTCAAGAGATATTATGTATGATTTCTTTATTTTCTGAATGTATCTGTTCGTATTTGGCATATCTTAAAGATTGAAATGATGAAGGCATTTTGTTCTGCTATTCAAACACTCCTATCCCTTGTTATCCCCTTCGAGCCTTACTTATTTTTCATACACCTCTTTTGGAATCAGCGGCACTATCAGAGAACACAAGTGCCGAACATAAAGAAAAGAAGGAAAGAAAAGAAAAAAAAAAGAAGAAGAAAAGAAAAAGAAAAAGAAAAGAAGAAAAAGAAAGGAAATAAAAGTGAAGAAAAAAAGGGGGGGAAAGAAGAGAAACATAACAACGTAGTCTCTATGAAGTAAACTACGTTTGACTTGATCCCGAAAGGGTACGTAGGCAGCCTTACTCCGAGGTTCAGTCATACCAAATAGAAATCCAAAAATCCCCAAGCAAGAAACTGGGGCAGAAGTGGTGATTGTTATGAAAGTGGGATTCCGAAAGTTGTAATTTGAACCCCATTTGAATTGTTTTGAGCCTTTTATACCTTTCTTTCTAAATCAATCCAAAAGCCTACATTACGGACCAAAGAAAGAACATAAATCAAATATATATGTCAAATTACTTTTTGATTCTCATCGGATGTGAGATACGTAGGCAACCCTCATCGGGTCCAACCCCCCTTTTGCTAAAAAAAGCCTCTAATGGTCAGGACATGCATATGTGGCCTATTCTCCGTCGTCAATCGTCTTTCAAGACCTTCAATTGGAAATTCCCCATCTGATTCTCAATCTTATTCGACTTGTAGTGCCCGAAGGGTTTTCACTATCAAGTCTCTCTCATTTTGGTTTTTCTCTCAACTTTCATCGCCTTATGGTGTCCGTGAAGATTTTCACCACTTCATAAAACCATGTTTATTTCTTAATAAGGGGCCATGGGTGTATCAGATCCTCGACACGGTTCCGGTGAGCAGGGTGTCTGAGGGTAAAAGCATGTCATGTCCTAGGGTGTCAGCTGCGACCGTCATGGTAGTGTCAGAAATGTTGAATAACGGGTCCGTGCCCGGGAAGGGTTTGGGGGTTGAACTGCAGGGCATTACTCAACCTGTGTCTTTGCCCAAAAATCTGGACACCTTCGGGTTAGGGTTCAAACCAACAGCGGCAGATGTCAGAAAGGCCCGTAAATTGAAGAAGAAAGCTTGGTTGCTCCAACATTGTTAGAAATTAATCATATTGTCTATATTTTGGTTAAGTCTGATTAATTGATGTGTTATAGCTGATGGGTAGTTTGGTAATTTATAGTACTTTCGGGGGGTAAAATAGTAATTTGCAATAGGGTCAGAGGGGTAGTTTAGGAATTGTACATTTTGTAATTGTTTATATGAAGCATGGGGGACAAAATGAAATGGGGTGGGTTGTGATATAGTTGTTTAATATAAAGAGGGGACAATACAAAATTTAGTGGGGGGAATCTTGTATTTATTTATGTTAGGCATGGGGGACAAAATATAATGGGGTGGTGTGATATGTTTATTTAATGTAATGGGGATGAGTGGGAAGATAATGGGTTTGGTAGAGAAAATGGGTTGATTTTAATTGATTAAAAGATTTATGGGATGGGATATATATAGAAGTCTTGAATCTGAAAACAGATACGAGAGAATACAGAAGAAAAAGAACGAATCTGAACAGAAAGAAAATAAGAGAGAGAAAAAAAAGAGGGTTGAACATTTAAGAGAGAAAATTCCGAAAAAATATATATAAACTTTTAAAAAAACTAAAAAAAAATCATTTGCTTTCTTTCATTATTTGAAATCAGAATTAATTGTTTTTCATCAAAGCTTGAAGCTTTTGTTTTGAGTTTAATACTCCACCGGTTTGCAAACTCTGTTCCTGGGTTGTTACTGCTATTGGACTTTTGTTGTTGTGCTGTATTGTTATTACTGCATGGCTGACTTTCTTCTTCTTATATTGGCAATACCAGGTACACAACTGTAATTTTGGCATTTTGTAAGCTGAAATGAAGAACGGAATGTTAAATTTTTAATTTAGTTTTAATTTTTTGTATTGTATTTAGATTATTCATGTATTATTATTCTGTCAATCACTGTCATTTGGCATAATTAGACATGTTATAGCGATATATTAAATAACGCCTTAACCGGATTATTAGGAAATATATTCAAGACGAATTACTAATTAAAACTGTTTAATAATCAAAATAGAAGAAATAACGTAAAAAAATGGCGTTATTGAATTAGTTTGGCAAAAATTGATTGATTCCTTATTCATAAGGTTTTTTTGTCAATATTAAGTTAATCGGAATCATGTAGTTAATTTCAGTTAAAACATGAATTAGTTTGCGAATCAAGTATTAGGACATGATGTGAATTAAAACAAAGTTAGTTAAGTTTAAATTGTTTAACTTTTAGAAATATGGTTTAGTAATCAAGTTTTTTTTTTTAATTTTCAGTATTTGTAAATAATTAATTTCAATAAGCTTAAGTCATACTAACAATATGTTTTAATCCAACTATGGGATAATTAGTTTTTTTTTACTTTTTGGGCAATTCCATGTTGTTCGTAATTATCATTTTAGTAATATTACTTTCCATTAATATTTGTTTTGAATTAGTAATTAATATGTTATTTTTAAGTATGTAGAGATTGACTTCATAATTATGGACAAACTTAGTAATAATAAAGATGTAGTCATTAAAGGGTATTCATAAAATAAGGGAGGATCTCGCTAACAAATAAACAAATATAAATAATACAAAAAATTGCAGTCCTCCAATCTTATTTATTTATTTATTTTTATATAAGAAAATACCTAGATTTCAAGATGGGCGATTTAGTAAAATTCACGGTCTTACCTAATAATATCATAACGCGTAGTATTTTGGCGCATATTTAATAAGGTTATTTTCTTGAATACGGGTGTACATTTATGTAACCCAAATCACGATCTTGACGAAGTCAAAATGCGTCAACAAATCACGTGTGCACTCGTTGTGGCGTGGCTCGAGATGCGTTTTCACGACGTTGCAATTTTGTATAAAATAAATAATGATAAAAGCGGTTTTTAAAAGTTAAATTTGCACATAAGTTTATAATACGTATTATATCAGATAGTCAAGCCAAATATAACAGTTGAGCGACCATGCTAGAACCACGGAACTCGTGAATGCCTAACACCTTCTCCCGGGTTAACAGAATTCCTTATCCGGATTTCTGGTTCGCGGACTGCAATACAAAGTCATTCTTTTCCTCGATTCGGGATTAAACTGGTGACTTGGGACACCCTAAATCTCCCAAGTGGCGACTCTGAAATAAATAAACAAATCCCGTTTCAACTGTCCTTTAATTGGAAAAAACTCCTTGTACCCTCGCGGGGCAGAAAAAGGAGGTATGACAGCTCTGGCGACTCTGCTGGGGAATTTTATTGGTAACCCTGAACCACTGGTTCGGGGTTAGAGATTCGAGCTTAGATAAATTGTTAGAGCCAAATATGACAATTGAGCGACCGTACTAAAACCACGGAATTCGGGAATGCCTAATACCTTCTCCCGGGTTAACAGAATTCCTTATCCGGATTTCTGGTTCGCGGACTGTAATACAGAGTCATTCTTTTCCTCGATTCGGGATTAAAATTGGTGACTTGGGACACCCTAAATCTCCTAAGTGGCGACTCTGAAATAAATAAATAAATCCCGTTTCGATTGTCCTTTAATTGGAAAGAACTCCCTACGTACCCTCGCGAGGATGGAAATTCAAGTAAGTTTAGGGATCCAGACGAACCTGCAGCAACATAGAGATAAATGTAGTAACTATGTAGATAATTTTGAAAACAACATTGCTTTATGAGCTTCAGTACATTGTTTAATATAGTTAATTTGTAGATAAATGTTGTAATATTGTAGATAATACACTAACACAATAACTCTCTGCAATGTCGAATTAAACATACCTGCACTTGTGTTATCGTTTGTGATTGCCAATTCCATATTGAAATCTCTTATGCTTATACATAAAGGATACGAACCTAAGTTCTTATTCTCCTTTTGGTCTCCATATACACACGAACCCCCATATCATTCCTAATCTCCATTGGAGGACAATTGTCGTTCACAATGTATTTGATTTCTACAATTTTATCTGATGTATCAATCGATAGTTGTTCTGCAATTGTAGAAATCAGAATTCCGTAGCTTGCATTCTCATCTACCACAATGGCATCAACTTCAAAATCTCTAAATCTGCCATAGTGATCCCAATTTCCATTCAATTTTAGCATTATTGGGATTTTTGACATGATTTCGTGTAGTTGAGAGAAAAAAGATGAAGAACAGATATATGTTCGACAATTTGAGTACTGAGGTCGATGAAGAACAATTTTGAATTCTACAATTTGTATTGCATTGTAGAATTTGTAAAAGCAATTTGACTACTGGAGCTTATGAAGCTTGCGTTGTTTTAGAATTGTAGTGAATGAGAGAATTACGCAGCAATGAGATCTCTTTCCTTTTCAAAATTCGAATTTAATGTGGAAAGAATCAAACGCAGATTTCATGCCTTCTTTTTAGCGCGTTTTAAATGGCAGAATCTTCCTAATTATGGATTGGTCTATAAATTGTAGTAAAAGTGTGGACTGGGCGGGTAATTAACAAATTATGAACATTTTTGGTAATAAGGTTTCATATATGGTATAGATAGGAAAAAATCCCTTAGTTAATTACCCGATATAAATAAGTTTTAGTTACAAAATATATACAATCCACCTTAAAAGGCTCCCAATCTATTATTTGTGTCTTCAATCAAGGGAAGTAGTTATACCCTTTTCCTTTTTTTTCTCCGCTTCTATTTTCTTATGTTTCCACTCATATGTTTTCTCACAAATCATCTTCTGATTTTTCAAAATCTCCTCGGTCTATTGAAATAGTAGGTTTCATATAACATTAGCATTAACACAGCCCCAGTCTATTGACAAAATCAATATGATCTTAGATTTGGTGAAAATGATTTGCAGATTTGGTGAAAATTTTGAGTTCAATATTTCAATATGAACTCAGAATTGGTAACACTTACCTATCTAATTTATACATAGTAAAAATAAATTTTATACAACTAATTATATATTATATAATTTATTTACAACTTATCTACAACTTTCACACATTATTTCTTTCCAGTTAAATACAACTACAATAACATACAACTTAAATATTGTCACGGTCCGGATTTTTCACCCTCAGGGGTTGTGATGGTGCCTACAAATAAAAGCTAGGAAAGCCAATTGTTCCAATTACTTAACCTTTTTCATACATTTTAATCCTTTAACAATGGTGAACAAACATCATATAAACAGCGGAATTGAATAAGCGGGAGAGACGAAATGTAACAGTTTAATATTAATACCGATACAATTCCACAAACTAAAAAGCTACCCAGATCTGGTGTCACAATTTCACAAATTGTCTAAGAGTACTACCAATAAGGGTCTGAAAGATAAATACAAGCAGTTTCAGAAATATATAGAAGAAACAGTATAGAAAGATAAAAGGAGACGTCAGGGCCTGCGGACGCCTGCAGGACTACCTTGGGTCACCTGAATGGACTGAAGACAGCATCCTCACTGCGGTCCAAAAACTGCAGCACTAGTATCTGCACACAATACAGAGTGTAGTGTCAGCACAACCGACCCCATGTGCTGGTAAGTGCCTAGCCTATCCTTGGTGAAGTAGTGACGAGGATAGGACCAGACTACCAAATAAACCTCTGCAGTTATATCATATACAGCGGAAAACTAAAAGCAGATATTCACAGTTAAAGATGAGAGGAGGAAAGCATGATGCGGGGAGTATCAGATAACAACAGAATACCAAAAAGGAATGTAAAGAAACCAAAATTCAATTGCTAACAAGAATAAGAAAAACAAACACAGTATTCACTTTCATATCTTTCTTGTTGCAGGCATGCAACCCGATCCCATTTCAAATTTTACTGTGGCGGCGTGCCACCCGAACCCATTTCATATATCTTGTTGCAGGCGTGCAATCCGATCCCATTTCATATATCTCATTGCAGACGTGCCACCCAATCCCATTTCAAATATTACTGGGGCAGCGTGTCACCCACTCCCATTTCATATATCTTATTGCAGACGTGCAACCCGATCCCATCTCAAATATCTTTGTGGCGCCGTGACACCTGCTCCCATTTCATATATCTTGTTGCATGCGTGCAACCCGATCCAATTTACAAATCAACATCAATCACAAAAGAATCCCGGCAAGGGAACAAGAGTATAACAATAACATTCCGACAAGGGAGACAATATCATAAAAAATAACACCCCGGCAAGGGAAACAATGTCATAACAATAACATCCCAGCAAGGGAGACAATATCATAAACAATAACATCCCGGCAAGGGAGACAATATCATAAACAATAGCATCCCGGCAAGGGAACCAACAATGCTAATCAACATATTAAGCATGAATAAATCTCAACGGAGTCACAACAATTACAACACTAGACCCACGGGCATATTTGACACCGACGTATAGATACGCGTCACCATGACTATACATCATACTCTACAATTAATACATAGCAATAAGACACAACTCCTAATCCCTCGAGCTAAGCTTAGACCAAACACTTACCTCGAAGTCACGAACACAATTCAAACCTCAACTACCACTTTACCTCTTGTTTCCACCACCAATTTGCTTGTATTTAGCCACAAGTTACTTAACTATATCAATAAATTCTAATGCATGAAAATAAGTTTTCCAATGATTTTCCAAAAAAGTCAAAAATTGACCCCGGGCCCACATGATCAAACCCCAAGGTTCGAACCAAAACCCGATTACCCATTCACCCACGAACCCAAATATATAATTTATTTTGAAATCGGACCTCAAATCGAGATCCAAATTCCCAAAATTTGAAAGACCTAAGTTCTACCCAAAACACCCAATTTTCCTCATGAAAACCCTTGATTTTGAGTTGAAATCATGTGAAAAGATGTTAAAGATTAATGAAAACGAGTTAGAAATGACTTACAATCGATTTGGAAGAGTAGTTGTCTTTGAAAAAATGCCCAAAGGTGTTTAGGTCTTGAAAAGGTTTGAAAAATACGTCTAAGTTATGATTTAGCAGATTGCAGATGTCGCAATTGCGAACCCTTAAGGAACCTGCTATCTTCGCATTTGCGATCAGATGTTCGCAATTGCGAACTCGCATTTGCGATAGCTAGGGATATCTGAGTTATTCGCATTTGCGAAGAATTGCTCGCAATTGCGAGAAAGGCTGGCCAGGGCATACTTCGCAATTGCGAAGTGACCCTCGCAATTCTCAAGCTTGATAGGCTCGCAATTGTGACACCTGAGCTTGCAATTGCGAGATTAGGGCCTGCAACACATACCAGCTGAAAACCCTCAACTTCCTAAGTTCAATTCCACTCTATGGCCTATCCAAAACTCACCCGATCCCTCGGAGCTCCAAACCAAACATACACACCAACATAAAAAACATCATACGAACTTTCTCGTGCAATCAAATCATCAAAATAACATCAACAACTATGAATTAAACACCAAATTCATAAAATCATTCAAGAACACCAAAATTTCCGATTTCTCAACTTTAAGTCTGTTTTTATACTAAACCAATTCTGATCTTTACCAAATTTTACAGATTCAACCTAATTATTATTTCAAACTTGTACCACGCTCCGGAACCAAAATACGGGCTTGATACCATCAATTTCAAACATCTTTCATTTCCAAAAACGCTATATATTCCAGAAAATAATTTTCTTTAAACATTCATTTCTTGGGCTTGGGACCTCAGAATTCGATTTTGGGCATATGCCCAAATCCCAAAATTTACTACGGACCCTACGAGACCGTCGGATCACGGGTCCGGATCCGCTTACCAAGAATGTTGACCAAAGTCAATTTAAATTCATTTCAAAAGCAAAATTTATCATTTTTTTTACAGATTTTCATATAATGGCTTTCCGGATACAAGCCTGGAAAGGGCACACAAATTGAGGTGAGACAAAAAGAGGTTTTTAAGGCCTCAGAATATAGAATTTATTTTTAAAACAAGTAATGACCTTTTGGGTCATCACAAATATAAATTTTATACAAAATTTATACAATCTATCTTTTGTATATTTTGTATTTGATATATACATAGTAAAATAAATTTCATACAACTAATTATATATTATACAATTTATCTATAACTTATCTACAACTTTCACATATTATTTCTACTCAGTTAAATACAACTACAATAACATACAAGTTAAATACAAAATTTATACAATATATCTTTTGTATATTTTGTATCTAATTTATACATGGTAAAACAAAACTTTCATACAATAGTTAAATAATATATATATATATATATATATATATATATATATATATATATATATATATGAACATGAAGCGCTACAATAGGTCACTAGGAACGCTTTATTAGCTTGGGAGAAGGTTTGCACTCCAAAGTCAATGGGTGGACTAGGCTTGATAAACATGAGACTATGGAATAAAGTTGCAATAACTAAAGTTAGTGGGACATTGATCATAAGATAGACAGGCTATGGATCAGATGGTTGCATGCATACTATATCAAGAATCAACAATTTTGTCAAATGGATATTCCTCTACAGGCTGGTTGGATGGTAAGGAAAATGTTTGAGGCTAGAAATACATTGGTACTGATTCAAAACAACACTGTTGGTAGTTTAATTAAGCAGATATATCTTCAGTTAATTGGGAACAACGAGAGGATTTCATGGAAGAGACTGAGATTTGGAAATAATGCTCATCCAAAAGCTCAATTTACATTATGGCTACAGATGCAGGGTAAATTTCTGACTGTGGATAGAATTGCCTCCTTGGGTGTAAATGTGGATCATGCCTGCAATCTATGTAATAGTCACAATGAAACGAGAAACCATATCTTCATGGAATGTCCTTACTCTGTCAAAATTTGGGAAAGTGTGCTAAAATGGATGAAGGTTCCTGTTTCAGGACAACACAATGGGAACAACTGGAGAATTGGATCATTCAAATAGCAAAGGGTAAATCACAGAGAGCTTGGTATTCAAGATGGCATATACAGAATGGGTGCATACAATATGGATTGAAAGGAATCAACGCAGATTTGAAAGGAGATCAAGGAGTTCAGATCAATTACTGAGGGAAATTTTATATGTGTGTAATATCCGAGCATCTACTAGAATTAAAGAAATGGTCCAACATCTTAGTATTTAGTTAGTTCTAGTAGTAAGTATTTCTTAGTAGCTTAATTAGATAGCAGACTGTGATGTAGTCATACTATGGTTCCTGATTTGTAAATATTCTGGTGATTAATAAAATTTTAATTACCAAAAAAAATTGCTACAATTTTACTACAATTTCGTCAATATAATGTATATCATGTCTTCTTCTTCGAGTTTCAATCTGAAATTCTGCCAAAAACAAGTCTAATCTTCACCAAAACACCCTCAAAATTGAGATATAAACTTCAAACCATATTCCCAATTGTTTGCAACAACACCCAATCCAAACAAATAATGATTTTTGAAAATTCAAATTCGAATTCAAAAGCTTCAAAGATTTTTAATGGCTGTCAATGGTAGAATTGCTGCTCTTTTTTCCTTTGCTTTACATTATTAAAATTAGGGATTGAGAAATAGAGAGAGAGACGTAGAGAGAATTTCTAATTTTTTGCAACAACATCCAATTCAAACAAATATTATTTTTTGAAAACCTAAATTCGAATTCAAAGCTTCAAAACTTTTTAATGATTGTCAATTGTGGAATAGCTTTTAATGATTGACAAAAGGGGTTGCTCGGATGGTAAGTAACCTCCACTTCCAATCAAGAGATTGTGAGTTCGAGTCACCCCAAGAGCAAGGTGGGAGTTCTTGGAGGGAAGGATGCCGAGGGTCTATTGAAAATAACATCTCTACCCCATGGTAAGGGTAAGGTCTGCGTACACACTACCCTCCCCAGACCCCAATAGTGAGATTATACTGGATTGTTGTTGTTGTTATTGTTGTAATGGTGGAATAGTGGGTGAGTGCAAGATACATGGTGGAGGGAGGTGTAAAGACAGAAACGTGGGGGAGTGGAAGATATGTTAGAGTAATTTTAGGACACTAATTATTATTATTAATTTCCTTAAAATGTACATAAATGGTAATTGGGTATATAAAATATAATTATAGTAAAACTTGAGTAGAGAGGGTAATATAATTTCATATAGTGTATAGAAATGTAAAAATTCCATTTTAATTTACAACCAACTAGCCTATATGGAGTATTTGTTCTTTTTTCGCTTTAGATGCTTTATTAAGGTCGAATGACAAAAATAGGATATTTCGATGTCATTATTCATTTTATTTTTCATAGTAAAAGAAGTTAGAAAAAAAAGCCTCATTAGATTTTAAAGTTTTTTGGGCAGGATTTTTCTCGATTGTTAGAATTTTAAAGCATGTTAGGTAGAATTTTAAAGCACGCAACAATTACGGTGATCGTCAGATTTTTGCGACAAATCTTGATGGATCACCAAAATTTTCATCAGGCTGAAAGTTCTGGTGATCATCATTTTCTAATGCTTCACTAGCATTAAACATTTTGGTGATCATCCGAATTTTTGGTGGTTCAAAATTCTTGCAACCGTGTTTTAAAATTCAGGCCCAGAGCATTTTTTCTCAAAACTTTTCTTAAGGGTGTCAAAAAATAAACAGTCCATCCAACATAATTACTTACTTTATTGATTCAATATTGCACATTTTTATATAAAGTAAATATTAAAACTAAGAAACAGGTAAAATTTCTTAATTTGGAGAATTTTTATTGAGAAAATGTCCAAGTATTGCATCATAGTAAACTATCTTATGTAGGCGAAATGGCTTCCTGGCCACTTAAACTTGTAGGGCTTTTGAAAGCCGATACACAAACTTTAATCTTTCCCATTTAAACACTCAAACTCGTGAAACCTATAACTAATAAATACATGTGACCATTGACTATGCTTATGTGGCGATAGCTTATCTTACGTGGACATAGTGCGTACAAGTCACATTCAAATGGCGCGTGTATCTGTTACTATTCATTAAAAAAGATTGTAAAATCAAAAAAATAAACAGAAACTATAAGGAAAACCAAAAAAGAAGAAGAAATCTCGTCCGCCGATTTCCATAATAGAAACACCCCCTGGATCTCGTCTTCTACACACCACCCATGTATCTTCGCATCATCCCCAATGACCAGAAACAAGGCTTCACCCATAACTCACAGCAACGACCAAACGAACTCAACCAGTCTCTCCTCCTCATCTACGCCTAACAGCGCCTCCCCCCCCCCCGGATTTTGAGCTTTTCTTGTTCTCAATCTAAAAGCTAGCTGCCTACCACCAGAAACGGCTGCAAGATAAACACACATACACGCAAGGGACAGAGAAACAGATCTGGGGGGGGGGTGAGAATGAGAGAAAAGGAGATGGGGAAGTGAGCGAAAAAACAAATGGACAAAGATATTTTTGTGGTTGTTCGGTTTGAGTGTTGAGGACGTTCGAGATCGTCGGCGAGTTGTTTTTTTTCTGGTTCGTGGTACAATTTCCAGATTTCTGTTGATCATATATTATCCATACTTTTACTCGTTTTCTCTAATTCACTTGAACAGTTCTAAGTATCCGTTGTTGTTCCTTTGTGATCGATTTTTTCTGCCGTAGTAATGTGTAAATTATTTGTGGCCCTCTTTGTAGTTAATTTGGCTTGCTGGGTCATTTTGGTACCTTGAGTTAGGTAAAAGTTGCACAGCTATGGTGAAGAAGAAAATAAGGGAAATAGAAGAAAAATTAGAAATTAATAAATTTATTCCAGCACAACTATGGGGTTTGTTTTGGCGCCCTTGATGTGTAACAATCCCATTGGTCATTTGCTGACTGGATGGACACGTATGTGAATGTGTAATACACGCGCATAGGGTCAAGGGTCAAATGTGTTTATTAGTTAAGGGTTTCACGAGTTTGAATGTTCAAATGGAAAAGTCCAAAATTTGTGTATCGGCTTTCAAAAGCCTTACAAGTTTAAGTGATCAGGAAGCCATTACGCCTTTTATGTAACTAATGTGTATTACCTCCCTTTGGTCTTAAGAGCTAAAAAATAAATTTACTGAAGTGAAAGTTTTAAAAGTTAAGAAACTTTGATACAACAAATTGCATTATTCAAATTATATCTAAAAAATTTATATATCATTTTCCCCATTTCCTACATCAAGACGTGACTATTTAAATAAAATACTAGATTATAAGATCTTTGTAAAGTACATTTAAAAAGTGGTATCCAATCGCTATACCTAAAAGAAGGCTTGCCAGTACATAATTTTGACAAAAGCAGCAAATGGAAAATATCAATAATGGAATCTTGAGTTGGCAACTTTAATGGCCAGCAAATTGAGGAGAAAATGGCATTGTAATAGTTATTATCGACTGTTTTTTTCAAAGTCATTTTCGACTTTAGCTTTCTCAAAAGTTGAATATGAAATCATGATAACTTTTTGCAATTATCATTCTTATCTAATTAGTTTTTCACTTCTTACTAACAACGTGAAAAAAAAAATCAAATATTACTTCAGGAAAATTTGAAATGAGTTCAAAAAATAAATATAAACGTAGCATATTAGTTGAATTTTGAACACTTTTTGCTAAGACATTAAGCTTATAATAAAAAAAATGCACCAATTTAACGCTTCATCACGAATTAGAAACATACAACAGTGATAATTATATTTCGATCCCAAATAAATTGGATCGATATATGAATCATCAATAATCATGTTTCTGATTGAAAACATAATCATATTTCTCATTTAAATTTATTATTTTATTTCAAGCCAATATTATATTAAAAAATAATTAAAGTGACGCTTAAAGTTATCTTACCCTCTTTGGCAAATTCGAGTCTAATATTTCTGCATGTGTGGACTTGCTGATATTATCAATAAATCTGATAATATTATTTTGGAATACGTAAAAAAAATTACAACTACTCCATCTTTTGTTAATAGTAAGAAAACATTATTCAAAATCATTGTTCCACGTAATACTCATGTATACGAATTTGTATTTCTCATTGTCAATTTACAAACTTCAAATGAGAAAAGTCAAAACATAAATCACTAGTATAAACTATCAACTTTAGTCTAGACTCTAGAGAAAGTGATGTTGCAATTATTAAAAACTTTGGGGGTCTGATAGTAATATGATAATAGTTGGGGGCCCTGTGAGAATGAGAGAAGATCTCGTAGCTGGAGACTCAATTATGGAGAGTTGTGGTTGGTTACTATTTTAAGCAATATTCCACCATTAAATTAATCGAGTTTTACGAATAAAATAAAATTAGAACAATAATAATACCATTTTTGATAGTCGGCTCTAAAAAAAGAATAACACTTATGATAATTCTTTTAAAGTAATAATGTATTCATCAATTGCGTCAATCCTGAATTAGATAGCTCATTTAAAATTTTCTACATCAAAAGGAAAAAAATAAAATTTTCTAACAAAAAGAACGGCCATTTTATCAAATAGTAGGATCGCACTATTAGAAGTGTGATCGCTAGAAAAAAACTAGTGTAAAATGTCACACTTATAATTTGTTAAAAAAAAAAATCTAACTCATTCACAAGCCAAAATAATGAGAATAATGCTATATTTGTTAGGGCCATTCAAAATTTAATCGTAACTGATAACCGATCTGTAAAAGTAGCTTAATGATTTATTGGTATCGAATTATCGGTTGGTGAACGGATTGAAATTTTATAATTAATGGTTTATCAGTTTGGGAGAAAATTACTCAATTTCCTTATTGGATAAACCGTTAACCCGTTAAGAATTACTAGTATTAGTACTCCCGCGATGCGCGATATAAATCAACTCGAATATGATTTGGGTTATTTGAATTATGTTACGTAACGATAAAATGTGCCACTTTATGTAACGATCGATTATGTGTGATCGCGTCGTTACTGTTGCGGAAGCCAAATGTATAGAGTGTGAATAAGTCACAACTACTATACCAAAAATTATGACAGCCACCAAATAATAAATAAGACAATAAAGCAACAATAAAGGGAACACCAGAATTTACGAGGTTCGGCTAATTTTGCCTACTCCTCGGAGACAACCAAATATTTTATTCCACTCCAAAAATACAAGTGAAATAATACTAAAGAGAGAAGATACAAATGCCTTAAACAGATGAGAAGGCAAATGAGAGGTATGTTTAAATCCTAAACATTAGGCCTTCTTTTATAGGGGAAAAATCCCCCCAAAATTCAAGAGCCCACCGATGTGGGACAAATTTGCCAAACTTCAACAAATCTCCACCTTGGCAAAATTCCACATCTTCAATTTTCTCTCAATAACAAATTTTGATTGTGTCTTCATCTTTAATCTTCAGTTTTCAACAATGTTGATCAAATCCAAACAATGTTGAAACTTGACCGCAGTCACCACCTTTGTCAGCATATCAGCATGATTCTCTGTAGTATGAATTTTCTTCACCGTGACTCCACCTTCTTCTATGATTTCTCGTACGAAATGATACCGAACATCAATGTGCTTCGTCCTTGCATGATACACTTGGTTCTTCGCTAATTGAATAGCACTTTGACTATCACAAAAAATTGTGATACCTTTTTGTTCAACACCAAGCTCCTTTAGCAATCCTTCAAGCCAAATTGCCTCTTTCACAGCCTCTGTAATAGCCATGTACTCTGCCTCTGTTGTAGACAAAGCAACTGTTGACTGCAAAGTAGACTTCCAACTAACTGGTGCCTTTGCAAAAGTAAACACATAACCAGTAGTTGATCTTCGTTTGTCCAGATCACCCGCAAAATCTGAGTCACAATATCCAACGACAGACTGATTGTCTTCCTGCTCAAAAACTAACCCGACATCTACAGTATTATGAATATACCGTAGAATCCACTTCACAGCTTGCCAATGCTCCTTCCCTGGATTGTGCATATATCTGCTAATAACTCCAACAGCTTTTGAAATGTCAGGCCTTGTGCAAACCATTGCATACATCAAGCTACCAACAGCATTTGCGTATGGTACCTTTGACATATACTTTCGTTCAGCTTCATCCATTAGCGACATAGTAGTACTTAGCTTAAAATGGGAAGCAAGTGGAGTACTAACTGGCTTAGTCTTGTCATCTATGCCAAAACGTTGAAGTACTCTCTTCAAATATTCCTTTTGAGATAAACAGAGTTTCTTTGAACGTCTATCTCTAATTATCTCCATGCCAAGAATTTTCTTTGCCTCACCCAAATCCTTCATCTCGAACTCCTTCTTCAGTTGAATCTTCAACTTATCAATTTCTTCCAAATTCTTGGAAGCTATCAACATATCATCAACATATAGGAGAAGATATACAAAGGAACCATCTTTAAGCTTGTGCAAATACACACAATGATCGTATTTGCTTCTCTTGTACCCTTGCCGCAACATAAACTCGTCAAATCGCTTGTACCATTGTCTAGAAGATTGTTTCAATCCGTACAACGATTTTTCAAGTTTGCACACCATATTTTCTTTTCCAGCAACTTTGAATCCTTCTGGCTGAGTCATGTAGATTTCCTCCTCCAAGTTTCCATATAAAAACGCAGTTTTTACATCCATCTGAACTAGTTCCAAATCCAATTGTGCTACCAAAGCCAACATAATTCTAATGGAGGAATGTTTTACAACTGGAGAAAACACTTCATTGTAATCAATTCCCTCCTTTTGAGCATATCCTTTGGCCACCAATCTTGCTTTGTAGCGAACATCTACTTGGTTAGGAAATCCTTCTTTCTTTGCAAATACCCATTTGCACCCAATTGCTTTTTTCCCTTCGGGAGATTGGCCAATCTCCATGTATGATTCTGATGAAGGGACTGTATTTCATCATTCATGGCAATCCTCCACTTATCTTCTTCTGAACTTTGGACAACATCTTTATAAGTGGTAGGAACATCATCAGCTACAATTGAGGTTGCACAAGCAACCGTCTCTATGAGACGAACAGGTTTCGTTATTGTCCTTTTTGGCCTGCTGGTTGCTATTGATTCAAGTTGTTGTTGAGGTTCCTGAGTTGGAATCTCCTCTACTGGCTCTCCTTCCAGAGGGTAATCTTCATTTGTTTCCTCCTCTGCTTCTTGTGTAGGAAAAATAAATTTTCCCTCAAGCTCCATCTGCTTAGAAGCACCTTCATTTTGTTTGGTATCTTCTGTTACCTTATTTACCATAGCAGATTCATCAAAGGTAACATCCCTGCTGGATATTACTTTCTTTGTGATAGGACACCATAAGCGATATCCTTTGACTCCAGAAGTAATTCCCATAAAAATAGCCTTCTTTGCCTTTGGATCCAATTTTGACTCCGTCACATGATAATATGCAGTTGAGCCAAACACGTGCAAAGAGTTATAATCTATGGCAGGTTTTCCATACCATTTTTCAAATGGTGTCTTGCCATCAATAGCAGCAGATGGTAAGCGATTAATGAGGTGGCATGCATATGTAACTGCCTCAGCCCAAAATTCTTTGCCCAAGCCAGCATTGGACAACATACACCGTACCTTCTCCAGCAAGGTCCGGTTCATACGTTCTGCCACTCCATTCTGTTGTGGTGTATGTCTAACAGTGAAGTGTCGGACGATGCCATCATTTTCACAGACCTTATTGAAATGATCACTTTTGTATTCACCTCCATTGTCTGTGCGAATACACTTGATCCTCTTGCCTGTTTGATTCTCCACCATCGTCTTCCATTTGAGAAAAATTCCCAACACTTCATCTTTGCTCTTCATTGTATACATCCATACTCTTCGGGAAAAATCATCAACAAAGGTTATAAAATAGTGTTTCCCACCCAATGAAGGTGTTTTGGAAGGACCCCAAACATCAGAGTGTACATAATCCAAAATGCCTTTAGTATTATGGATCGCTGTACCAAATTTAACCCTTGTCTGTTTCCCTTTGACACAATGCTCACAAAACTCCAAGTTGCAAGCCTTTACTCCTTTTAACAATCCTTGATCTGATAGAGTTTTCAAGGATTTTCCTCCAGCATGTCCCAAGCGCATGTGCCATAGCTTGGTTGCTTCTGCTTCTTTGTCATCACTGGATGTCACTGTCGCTGTCCCAATAACTGTACTGCCACGATAGCGGTACATATTATTATTCTTCCGATTAGCCTTCATTACCACTAGTGCACCGGAGCATACTCTCATCACTCCATTTTCTGCAATGATTTTGAACCCTTTTGATTCTAGAGCTCCCACAGAGATGAGATTCTTCTTCAAATCCGGTACATATCGAACATCTGTCAATGTTCTGATCATTCCATCATGGTTCCTTAATCGTATTGAACCAATGCCATATGAGGTAAGAGGGCTGTTATCCGCTGTGTGGACGACTCCATATTCTCCTTCTTGAAATTCCACGAACCAGTCCCTGTTGGGACACATATGATAGCTACAAGTCGAGTCCATCAACCATATGTCTGATGATGTTGATGACTCTGTTGTAAATAATGAGAAGTCTGAATCATCACAATCAGCTACATTTGAATCCATAATAGCCTTTCCATTGTTATGTTTGGCCTTATTCTTCAACTTCGGACAGTCTTTCTTCCAGTGCCCTTTTTCTCGACAAAAGGCACATTCATCTTTGCTGGGTCTGGATCTTGACTTGGATCTTCCCTTCTTTGTCCTCGTTTGATTTTGAGGACGACCCCTCACAAACAGTGCTTCTCCTTCTCCGCCCTTCTGTTTTTCTCGCTTTCTTTGTTCATAGCTGTACAAAGCCGAACAAACTTCTCTGAGAGAAACTTCGTCATTTCCATGGAGTAGAGTAGTCTCAAGGTGCTCGTACTCATCAAGAAGTGACGCCAACAACATTAAGGCCAAGTCACCATCATCATAAGTTGTATCCATATTTTGCAAATCTGTGACCAACTTATTGAAACTGGTGATATGTTCATTCATCGTGGTACCAGGAACATAGGTGAAGTGAAACAGTCTCTTCTTCATGTACAATTTATTTTGACTGTTTTTCTTCAAAAATTTATCCTCCAGTGCTTTCCATAATTTACTTGCAGAAGTTTCCTTTATGTATGGATATTTCTGCTCTCTAGCAAGGTAGGATCGAATAGTACCGCAAGCAACACGGTTGATAATTCTCCAATCTTCTTCTCCAATAACATCTGGTTTCTTTTCTTCAATGGCCAGATCTAGCCCTTGTTGAAAAAGGACATCTAGAACCTCGCCTTGCCACATCCCAAAATGTCCGGACCCGTCAAATATTTCGACCGCAAATTTCGCATTTGACACAATTCTTGTCATAAGCGAAGATGCCAATGATGACGTGTTGTTGACACTTGATGTAGATTCTTCTTGTTTATTGTCTCCCATATTTGACACAAATATTATTTAATAGCTGACGACACAAATCAAGATTATTTCCTTTCTGATGTAGAAGATCAGACTAAGCTGCAACTACAGAGCATACTCAGACAGAACCTTGACTCAGTTACCAAGATAAATCTTTTCTGATGTGGAAGATCAGACTATGCTGCAACCACAGAGCATACTTAGACAGTACCTTGGCTCTGATACCAATTGTTGCGGAAGCCAAATGTATAGAGTGTGAATAAGTCACAACTACTATACCAAAAATTATGACAGCCACCAAATAATAAATAAGACAATAAAGCAACAATAAAGGGAACACCAGAATTTACGAGGTTCGGCTAATTTTGCCTACTCCTCGGAGACAACCAAATATTTTATTCCACTCCAAAAATACAAGTGAAATAATACTAAAGAGAGAAGATACAAATGCCTTAAACAGATGAGAAGGCAAATGAGAGGTGTGTTTAAATCCTAAACATTAGGCCTTCTTTTATAGGGGGAAAATCCCCCCAAAATTCAAGAGCCCACCGATGTGGGACAAATTTGCCAAACTTCAACAAATACATGAAATCATTTTTCAAATCTCATAGTGAATAACCTGTTTTCTTTTTTTATATTCGTAATAACCCAACCTCTTGATTTTAACACATGTATTATATTTTACAGTCAATATTAAATAATACTAACCATGTAACATTATGATTTGTTTTGTTTTAGCACATTAAATTATATTATTTTAATAAAATTCTTACTACCACTTTATTTTTCATCTCAAATTCAAGTAAGTATTATCCTTCTACATTCTTAGACAAAAAAATTTCTCTTTTTTGCTATTTGCTTATAGTTTTTGTATTATTTATTACTTAATATTATTATATTGTAATGTGATCTTTTATTAGCTTATAAATGAATATACAGAAATAAATACTCCCTATATAGATTAGGATGTTGTTTGGATTAGCTTTTAAGCTGTTCAAATCAGTTTTTAAGTTTTTTTGCAGTGTTTGATAAAGTTAAAAAGTACTTAAAATAAGTAAAAAAAAAAACTGTTTTAAATAAGCCAAAGTAACAAGTTGGGCAACCCCAACTTATTGTTTTTTGGTTTAAATGCTATTTTTGCTTTTTGGTTTAAAATCACTTTTTCTAAGTCAATCCAAACGGATTCTAAATTTGTCTAAGATCTATTATGTCTAAAATCTATTCATTCAACTACTTCCATTAATTATGTTCCATTTATAATTCATAATTATTAATATTGTCCTAAAATTGTCAAGTGGCTTCTTTTTAACTTGCCACTTGGCTTAACCATAATGCATATCACCCTCCTTTTAATATAATATAGATTATATTTATATTTTTAACCGTTATGAAGCAACTTCTTAGCATCTTGAGCTTCAACATCATCGGAACTTGTTTTTGGGGTAGGACTAGGCAAATCTGGATAGTTCTTGATACTTTTCTGCTCCAATGAATCATTTAACTTGGTAACTGAAGCAAAATTTTATCCATAATTTATATTAACCGAACTTTTATTACTAGTTAAGGATCTCCAATTTGTATTTTGGCTTGCTTATTGTAGAAGATCTAAAATAAAAGAAACTGTCAGTTAATGAGAGCTTCATTAGCCTGCTAGAGTGTGATTGTGATTGGATCGTTTATCTATTGTTTACTGTCTAGCTTACTTATGTAATTTATATTGTCTATTTGATTTATTGATAAACTGGCGATAACTGTCCGATATTGATCCGACCGATATTTTATTAGATGACTAGCGAATTAATACATTTATAAGTCGATAACTGCTAAATCGAATAGCAACCCTAATATTTGTTGTCAATTTGAACCATCATTCGTCCGGGGTTTAGAACTATTTATGTTTTAGGAAGCTCAAAATTGTCTATGTTTTTCTTTGAGCATCCAAAATTAGAGCCTACTATTTAATTTATTCAAACTCGTGTCTGATAAATCCACTAAAATAATAAAATCTTTATGCCAAGAAATTATTTATTCTTAAAGAAGCTGAGCTAACTTGAGTAATATTCAAAAGCTTATGTGTAAAAAGTATTTATCCAATCAGGTTATTTATTATATATATATATTGATTAATATTAATTGGTACTCCTAATATGAGAAAAAAATAGTATTAAACTACTATAACATCATCTATATATAATAACCATTCACTATAAAATTCAGGTTTTTCGGAACCGATTTTATGCTAAGTTATAATATATGTCCTGTATAACAACACTTCACTATAGCAGCCAAAAAATATCGGATCAAATGAGATGTTATAGAGAGGTTTGATTGTATTACAAGTTAAATGTGACTGAAAAATCGTTTACATCGTCAATACATGTATAAATTAAACGGAAAAGATCTTGAAATACCCCTATACTATTGTAAATCACTTAAACTATGCCCTCGTTATACTATCGAACCAGAAAGACTTTTATCGTCTTATTATTCGCACGCATATACTCCTAAATGGACGATAAATTCTAAATAATCTATAACAATAGAAGGGTATTGCAGGACCTTTTTGGTAAATTAAATCTATATGCATTTATTGAAAAATAAAAGAAAAATATCACTAAGGGATATTAACGACTTTTCAACCACATAGGAAGTACACATTACATCTTAAATAAATTCCGATGATGATTTCAGACATATCCCTCACACACACATTTTGTCTAAAAAACATCATCGGAAAATCATCATGTCGTGGCAAACATACGTCGATGAGCACCTTTTGTGTGACATTGAGGGCAACCACCTGACCGCCGCCGCTATCGTCGGTCACGACGGCGCCGTTTGGGCTCAAAGCTCCAATTTCCCTCAGGTCTTTCATCTATTTTCCTATTTTTGTGATTTATCGAATCAGTAGTATAAGTTTTTTTTTTGTTTAGTTCAATTTGCTTTTGATGATAAATCTAGATTGGTTTATTCAAATCCGATCCAAAATCTTTTTTGGTGAAGCCGTTGACTTGCGGAGAATTTAGTTGACCATTGAGATGCTTAGTTAATATTGAACAGATCTTATTGTTATTGATTTTATAGTCACTTTCTTTGTAGATGGTGGATAGAGCCGGATCCAGGAGTTCGACCTTTAAGATTGTTAAGTCGGATCCAAGATTGAAATTTAATGAGTTCAATTTTATACTGAATTAATTATACCGTTAAAATTATGGGTTCAAATCTAACATTTATTAAGATTTTAGGTTTTTACATACATATCTATATACCATATTCAAAGTTATGGGCTCAGATGAACCCGTAGTCAAAAGGTTACATCTGCCCTGGTTGTTAACACAGAACTCACTTTGCTCTTAAAATTATGGGTTTAGATCTAATATTAATAATTTTAGATAGAAGTTCAGATATAATATTTATTGAAATTTAGGATCTAGAGTCGATTTTATTATATGTATACATCTTAAATTATTTTGGCTTATGTATAGATAGTTCGAGCCAAAAAGTGATGGATTCAACTGAACTAACAGAAGTCATGCTAGATTTGCATTTGAGTACAGACCTGATTTTCACATATCAATGTGTGAATAGACAAGAACAATTGCTTATGAATATGTTTGCCTTCTAAGTTTGCATCTTACGACTTTGTCGATGACTTTGTAATTTATTGATATTCATGTTCTTGTAGTTCAAGCCCGAGGAGATTAAGGCCATTATGAATGATTTTGAGGAACCTGGTACACTTGCTCCTACTGGCCTGCATCTTGGTGGCACAAAATACATGGTCCTTCAAGGTGAAGCAGGTGTTGTCATTCGAGGAAAGAAGGTATCTTTTATGTTCATTTGGAATGTTGAAATGAAACTGCAAAAAAAAGGTTTTGCATACTGTTTGAGCTAGTAGAATGCATTTGTGTGATTTTCTTGCAATGCAACTTAAAGAGTGTTTTTAAGGATTATTGGAATGCAAGATCTTTTCTTACTTCTTGAACTACCAGATTATGTCGTACCTCGTTTCAGAATATTGAGGATGATACTTAATTCGAGATTCTTATGTAAAACTGAAAGATTAAGGTCTGCGCAGGGGTGGAATTAGGGGGGGAAGGGGGTTTACCCAAACCCCCTTCGCCAAAAATTATACTGTGTATATAAGGCAAAATTTGTTTTACCT
This sequence comes from Nicotiana tabacum, assembly GCF_000715075.1. Taxonomy (NCBI): domain Eukaryota; kingdom Viridiplantae; phylum Streptophyta; class Magnoliopsida; order Solanales; family Solanaceae; genus Nicotiana; species Nicotiana tabacum. The sequence continues at coordinate 202,232,463 of NC_134087.1, forward strand.
CTATATATTATGTTCTGAATCCCCTTGACACAACCCAAAAGCATAGCTTAGTGGTCAAGGAGGTTGAAAATCTTTGTAAGGTCAGTGGTTCAATTATCACTGGCCACAATCTCTTTTAATTTTTTCACTTTTTCTGAACCTTCTTAGCGGAAATCTGCCTCCGCCACTGGTCTGCGTACGCACTATCCTCCCTGACCCTACTTGTGAAATTACACTGGGTTTTTTGTTGTTGTTGTTGTTGTAATAGGGAACTTCTACTACTTTTATTTTATTTTTATTTTGTACAATATTGACATGAAATGAGCATAAATGGAGCTATATGGATAGTGAAGATTCATATAACCGACCCAACCTATTTAGGATTGAGGCGTATTTGTTGATGTAGTAGTATGTACAACTGAATCAAGTGTTTATTAGAAATGCCATACTTCAAAAGGCTGTTTGTGATATTTCATTCTTTTTTATTCAGGGACCGGGTGGTATTACAATCAAAAAGACTAATATGGCTATACTTATTGGCATCTATGATGAGCCAATGACTCCAGGACAGTGTAACCTGGTTGTCGAGAGGCTCGGCGATTATCTCCTTGAACAAGGTTTTTAATTTACCGGTAAGTGTTATTCACCTTTGGTTTCCTTTGATATTTTCTGCAAGATTGAATTTCTAATGAATTGCCTTCCTTTGAAATGGTTGCAGAATTTTCTTTCAATATGTTTGTATTGAAGTTTGTGGTGTTTGCTGATAATGGATGGATACTCAAGAATTGGAAAGTGGTAGATATGATTACTTTCTGGATTCAAACAGTTCTCTTTGTGTTTTGGTTTTGCAAGAATTGATTTAAATTATTTTTAAGTGAGACACTCTGATTATTTTTGAATGGAATGTTATTGGTACTTAACAATGGATTTCACTTTTTGGTTTGTGTAATATACAGCTCCTGGATTTCATCTCTCAAAATCTTCCTCATACATGCTTAGCTTCTGTTTCTATGCATGGTATGCATACAAAATGGTTGTGCCCCAAAATTCACCCCCACCCCCACCCCCACCCACCCAAAAAAAACCAACAATCTCCTTTAGCTGCCAAAATGGTGTACCTATATACTTGAAGAATATATCTAAAGTAACTACCTCACCCTCAAACTAGTTGGAGTCGTTCGACTATTTCATCGGGTACTTGCTATCTCATCATCACATATATATGATAATTTTGCTCACTTTAAGGGCTTCTGCTGATACTGAATTATGTTCTTCCAGGATTTTTATCCACTTCTTTGACCAATTAGTCATACCTTTAGTTGCAATCTTTCTTTATAATTCGACCGATGAGTTCTGAATCGCCTAAAGTAGTGGCCCATCAAAAATGATCTAATGAATAATAGTATTGTTTCATTATGATTGTTCCTCGATTTTAGGCATTTAGGGCCATAAAATGAATTCAGTATGATTTTTAATTTTCGTGTGTTAATATTCACACCTTATTCATGAATTCGGGAGACAAGTTTCGATTTGTCTAAAATTTTGTGGGCCTATCAGAAATAACCTAATGAAAAATAATCATTGTTTTGCCATGACCGTTCCTCGTTTGTTGGGATTCTAGGGCCATAAAATAGGAATTTAAGATGATTTCCAATTTTGCGTGTGCTAGTGTCCATACTATCTTCATGAATTCAGGAGCTGGGTTTTGAATCGCCCAAAATTTTGTGGGCACATAAAAAACGACCTAATGAACAATAGTCATTGCTTCACTATGACCATTTCTATTTTTCGGTATTTTAGGGCCATACAACAGGAATTCAAAACGATTTTCAATTTTTAGTGTACTAATGTCCACAACATCTTCATGAATTCGAGCGACAGGCTCTGAATCGCCTAAAATTTTGTGGGACCATCAGAAACGACCTAATGAACAATAGTCATCGCCTTGCCATGACTATTCCTCTTTTTTTTGCATTTTATGGCCATAAAACAGGAATTCAGGATGATTTTTAATTTTTCGTGTGCTGATGTCCACACCATCTTCACGAATTCGGGCGATAGACTCCGATTCGCTATGACAGTTCCTCGTTTTTTGACATTTTAGGGTCATAATGTTCCAGCCATCTTTATGAATTCGTGTGACAGGATCTGAATCGCCTAAAGTTTTGTAGGCCCATCAGAAATGACCTAATAAATAATAGACATTGCTCCGACATGACCGTTCCTCATTTTGGCATTCAGGGTCTTAAAATAGGAATTCAGGACGGTTTTTAATTTTTTGTGTGCTAATGTCCATGGCATCTTCATTAATTCGAGCGACGGGTTCCGAATCACCTAAAAATTTATGGGCCTATCAGAAACGACCTAATGTACAATGGTCATCGCTTCGCTATGACTGTATCACATTTTTTGACGTTTTAGGGTCATAAAACAGAAATTTAGGACGATTTTAATTTTGCGTGTGCTAATGTCCACGTCATCTTCATGAATTCGTGCAACGGGTTCCGAATCGCCTAAAAATATGTGGGCCTGTAAATAATGATCTAATAAACAATAGTAATCGCTTCGCCATGATTGTTTCTCTTTTTTTGGGCATTTTAGGGCCATAAAACAAGAATTCAAGATTAGCCTTTTTGTGGACCCATTAGAAACGATTAAATGAACAATAATCATTGCTTAGCCATGATCATTCCTCGTTTTTTGGCGTTTTGGGTTCATAAACAAGAATTCAGGATCATTTCCAATTTTTTGTGTGCTAATGTCCACGTTATCTTCATAAATTCGGGCGACAAGCTCCAAATCGCCTAAAATTTTATGGGCGCATCAGAAATGAGAACGACCTAGTGAACAATAGTCATTACTTCGCCATGTCTGTTCCTCATTTTTGGTATTTCAGGACCATAAAACAATTCAGGATGATTTTTAATTTCTCGTGTGCTAATGTCCATGTCATCTTCATTAATTCGGGCGACAGGCTCCGAATCATCTAAAATTTTGTAGGCTTATCAGAAATGATTTAATGAACAATAGTCATTGATTCGCCATGATTGTTCCTCGTTTTTTTATTTTAGGGCCATAAAACAGGAATTTAGGACGATTTCTAATTTTCCGTGTGCTAATGTCCATGTTAGCTTCATGAATTTGGACGACAGGCTTCACATCGCCTAAAATTTTATGGGCCCATCAGAAACGACCTATTTAACAATATTCCTTGCTACGACATGTCCGTTCCTCGTTTTTTCGCGTTTTGGGCCATAAAACATGAATTCTAGCTATTTTCAATTTTTCGTGTGCTAACATCTGCGCCATCTTCATTAATTCGGGTGACGGGCTCTGAATCGCCTAAAATTTTGTGGATCGATCAAAAATGACCTAATGAACAATAGTCATTGCTATGCCACGAGCATTCCTCGTTTTTGGCATTTTTAGGGCCATAAAACATGAATTCTAGGCGATTTTCAATTTTTTATGTGCTAATATCTATGCCATCTTCATTTATTCGAGTGACGAACTCTGATTCTCCTAAAACTTTGTCGGCGCATGATGGTAGGCTAGAAACTCATGTTTAGTCATAGTTTGCACCCTAATTACTACATTTTACTTATGTTTGAGCTTAAATGATAGTGAATTGTGCTTATTATGTGTTTTATGCCTTGCAGGAAGTGATTCTAGGTTAAAAAGATAATCGGGAGCTAAATTGAACAAGTTGGAGCATTGAAGTCTAAGTAAAATCCCAAGAAATTAAATCGGGATAGCGTCCGGAGGTCAGAAGTCGCTTTCTGAACTTTCCCACTAGCACCCCGCATGGGGAGATACGCCTGTACAATTTTCTCAGAGTATTTCTCCTTTTTCGGCTTGAAAAGGGTAGTTTCGTCGTAGTCCACTCCTACGTGGTATAAATACACCAAAAAGACGTTTTTGAAGGGACTTTTGACCTTAAAAGCTTTTGGAGAGAATTGGAGGCTTCAAGACATAAGATTTCACCATCTTTCCATCAATTCAATACGAGAGTTTAGATTGTAACGTTATATTGATGCTTTCTTACTCTTTAGTTATATTTGCGATGACTTCCTCCATAATTATGGAGTAGTTTCCCTTAAGGTTTGACGGATATGGTATTTTGATTGTAATTTGTGGATTTTGACTCTAGTTCTTTGCTTGAATTCATTTATGGAGCTTTGAATTGTTTACACTTTTATTCACCAGTTTATTTAATCGAAAGAAGAATATTGTGGTGATTATCTTGAGTTATTTTGTTTGGTTTAATTTAGTGATTCTCTTAAGTAATCGAAAGAGCTTGTTGAATTGTTGGTTAAATCAAGTTAGGAGAATATTCGAGAGACGTTCTCCTGAAGACTAAACCATTAACGCATGCTTGCATATTTCACAGTGCTTATATTAGTTCACTTCGTAGAGTTAAGATTTAATCGGAAGAGGAATCTTGACTACATGTTTGAACTAATCATCGAGTGAATTCGTTAGAATGAATTGAACTAGAGTTGGATCCTAAATAGTTATCTTGCCCCTATCCTGTTATGACCCTTATTTCTCACATTGATAAGAAACCAATTATGCTAATCTCTAGTTTGTTTCAGTCAATTGTCAATTGCTTTACTTTAGTAGTTAATCGTAGTTCTTAATCATTCCAAATCAAGTTTTGATCATCCTGAATAGCAGTTAAACCAGAAATTACTAGAGCATTATTTAAATTCAATCCCTGTGGAGACGATAATTTTACTATACTATCCTTGTCTAGAGAGCATCAATTTTGTGTTGTGTTTTGCGCTCTTCAACCCATCAGAAACTATCTAATGAGCAATAGTCATTGCTTTGCCATGATCGTTCCTTATTTTTTGGTATTTTAGGACCGCAAAACAGGTATTCAACATGATTCCCTATTTTTTATGTGCTAATATCCATACCATCTTCATGAATTCGGGCCACCTACCCCGAATTGCCTAAACTTTTGAGAGCCTATCAGAAACAACCTAATAAACCATAGTCATTGCTTCTTCGTATTGTTCCTCATGTTTTGGTGTTTTAGGCCGAAAACGGTAATGTCGAAGCCATGACTATTATTTATTAGGTCAATTTTGATTGCCCAGCAAAATTTTATGCGATTCAGATCCGGTAGTCTGGATTCATGCAGATGACGTGGACTATATAGCACACAAAATTTTGAAATCGGATCGAATCTATTTTTTTGCCCTAAAATGCCCATAAAACGAGAAACGGTCATGCCAAAGCTATGACTATTATTCATTAGGCCATTTTTGATGTCTCCATAAAATTTTAGGTGATTTAGATCTGGTAGCCTGGATTCATACACATGGTGTGTACTATAACACATAAATTTTAAAATCGGCCCGAATTTCAATTTTTTGATCCTAAAATGCCCCAAAAACGAGGAACTCATGCAGATGACGTGGACTATATAGCACACAAAATTTTGAAATCGGATCTAATTTATTTTTTTTGCCCTAAAATGCCCATACAACGAGAAATGGCCATGCCGAAGTTATGACTATTATTCATTAGGCCATTTTTTATGGCTCTACAAAATTTTAGGTGATTCGGATACGATAGCCTGAATTTATACAGATGGTATATACTATACCACACAAATTTTAAAATCGGCCTGAATTCTAATTTTTTGGCCCTAAAATGCCCCAAAAATGAGGATCGATCATGGCGAAGCCATAACTACTATTCATTAGGTTATTTTTTATGGCACCACTAAATTTTAGGAGATTCGGATCCGATAGCCCGGATTCATGCAGATGGCGTGGACTATAGTATATAAAAATTTTGATATCGGCCCGAACGCAAGCCATCTTTATGAATTTGTGCGACGGGATACGAATCACCTAAAGTTTTGTAGGTCTATCAGAAATGACCTAATAAATAATAGTCATTGCTCTCACATGACCATTCCTCATTTTAGCTTTCAGGGCCTTAAAACAGAAATTCAGGACGATTTTTAATTTTTCGTGTGCTAATGTCCATGTCATCTTCATTCATTCGAGTGACGGGTTCCGAATCACCTAAAATTTTATGGGCCCATAAAAAATGACCTAATGTACAATGGTCATTGCTTTGCCATGATTGTTTCTCATTTTTTAACGTTTTAGGGTCATGAAATAGAAATTTAGATGATTTTAATTTTTCTTGTGCTAATATCCACGCCATCGTTATAAATTTGGGCGACGGATTCCGAATCACATAAATGCGTATAAAAGCGACCTAATGAACCATATTCATTGCTATGTTATGATTGTTCTTCGGTTTTTGGCATTTTAGGGTCATAAAACGGGACATGATTTCTAATTTTTTGTGTGATAATGTACACACCATCGTCATGAATTCAGGCGATGGGTTCCGATTCGCCTATAATTTTGTGATCCTATCTGAAACGAACTAATACACAATAGTCATTGCTACGCCATGACCGTTCTTCGTTTTTAGTATTTTCGGGCGCTATAAAATAGGAACTCTGGATGATTTCCAATTTTTCGTTTGCTAATGTCACCGCCATTTTTATGATTATGGGTGACGGGCTCCGAATTGACTAAAATTTTGTGAACCCATTAAAAATAACCTAATAAATAATAATCATTGTTTCCCCATGATTGTTCCTCGTGTTTGGCATTTTAAAGCCATAAAATAGAAATTCAGGACAATTTTCAATTTTTTATGTGTTAATATCCATGTCATCTTCATGAATTCGTGCAATGGGTTCCGAATCGCCTAAATTTTTATGGACCCGTAAATAATGATCTAATGAACAATAGTAATCTATTGGCCATGATTGTTCCTCATTTTTTGGGCATTTTAGGGCCATAAAACAAGAATTCAAGATGATTTTTAATTTTTCGTATGCTAATGTCCACACCATTTTCATGAATTTGGGCGACGGGCTCCAATTAGCCTTTTGTGGACCCATTAGAAACGATCAAATGAACGATAATCATTGCTTAGCTATGATCATTCCTCGTTCTTTGGCATTTTGGGTTCTTAAAACAAGAATTCAGGATCATTTCCAATTTTTTCATATGCTAATGTCCACGTTGTCTTTATAAATTCGGGTGACAAGCTCCAAATCGCCTAAAATTTTATGGGCGCATCAGAAATAACCTAGTGAACAATAATCATTACTTCGCTATGTCCGTTCCTTGTTTTTGGCATTTCATGACCATAAAACAATTCAGGATGATTTTTAATTTCTCGTGTGTTAATGTCCACAACATCTTCATTAATTCAGGCGACGAACTCCGAATCATCTAAAATTTTGTAGGCTTATCAGAAATGATTTAATGAACAATAGTCATCGATTCGCCATGATTGTTCCTCATTTTTTCTTTTACGGCCATAAAACAGCAATTTAGAACGATTTCTAATTTTTCATGTGCTAATGTCCACGTTATCTTCATGAATTTGGGCGACGGGCTTCAGATCGCCTAAAATTTAATGAGCCCATCAGAAATGATCTAGTGAACAATATTCCTTGCTATGACATGGTTGCTCCTCGTGTTTTTGCGTTTTAGGGCTATAAAATATGAATTCTAGACTATTTTTAATTTTTTGTATGCTAATGTTTGCGCCATCTTCATTAATTTGGGTAAAAGGCTACGAATCGCCTAAAATTTTGTGGAACGATTAGAAACGACCTAATGAACAATATTCGTTGCTACGCCACGACCATTCCTCATTTTTGGTATTTTAGGGCCATAAAACAGGAATTCGAGGTGATTTTCAAATTTTCATGTGCTAATATCTATGTCATCTTCATTTTGTTCGGGTGACGGACTCTAATTCTCCTAAAACTTTGTCGGCCCATGATGATGTTGATACCCAATTTTTTCCCTATGTATTTTTATACAAAATACTTTCAAAATAGCATGTACATGCATATATAAGCATGCCCCAAGAGTTTTGGTATTTTTCCCTAATTTTTAAGATTTTTAAAATCAATTTATTGTCTATTTTAGCAGTGCAAAATCCATAATTATTTCCAAAATTATCAAGTGAATAATTTATTTTATTCCCATATTTATACCAAAATATAGTTAAAATAATTTTTGTATATTTTTACAAATTTATTTGGTATTTTAAAAGCTAAATTGCATATAATTGCTATTATAGCCTACTTTAAGATTAACAGTATTTTATAATTGTAAAATAATTTCCAGCATTTTTAGATTAATATTTATATATTATTAATTAGTTCACTGTTTTTAATTTATTTATAAAAATCATTTTTACTATTTTTATAAAATAAAAGGGAAGAAATGACTGTTTAACATTTAGCCTCATTTATTTCAATTACAGCCCCTTTTATATTTCAATTTTAGCCTCCAATTAACCCAATTTCATTTAACCCGAGCCCCTTAACCCATTCACTAATCCGCCCGGCCTTTCTTTTAATCCAGGCCGTTAATCATTTTGATCAACGGCCACAATTGTCCCTTACCATTTTAATTCACCTAACCCTACCCTAATCCCCCCATTTCATTCTGATAGCCACCTTTGGATACCCCCCCCCCCTCAAATGCTCTCAAATGTTCCTGAAACCTTAATCGTCTCCACCATCTTCAACCTCCGACTCACCGGAATCCATGGCTTCTTAGGCCATGGACGACCTATACTCACCTCCCCTCGCTCTTACACGCCTGATACCTGAGGAATCGAGGCCATACCTCGAAGGTTTGCACCCAGACCTCTAACGATTCAAGGTTCCATAGTCATCGCCGGCCTTGATCCGACATATCATGGTGTTTTGAGCCTGGTTCTGACCTCTCTGACTCAGATCGGTGACCTTTTCAAAGCTTTTTCTAGGGTTCTTCTGAAACCCTAACCCTTCGAGGTTTTCTCCGATTTTCTTTTAGATCTGTTGTGTATCTATGCTCTACTTGAGTGTTCAAATGATTTCCCCAACTTTTCTTTCAAAAATTACTTTCAAAATCACTTCTTTTCGATTTAGGGTTTTCTGAAAATGCTTAAAATGTTTCTCTGGATTTTCTTTTCCTTTTCTTTGTGTGTAGTTGTCTCTACTATGTTCTTAGGTTTTCTTTATTACCACGCATGTTCTTCTACTGTGTTCTTATGTTTCCCTTTTACCACGCATGTTTTCCTACTGTGTTCTTATGTTTTTCGTCCTTTCTTCTACTATGTTTTCTATGCTATGGTCTCATATGCTTTTTCAATATGTTCTGTTATATTCTGATATGTTTCACCTACTGTACCCTTCTACCATGTTCTTAAGTGCTTACTGTTTTCTCTTCTACTTTACCTTGTTTTAAATTTCTTCTAAAAAGACCTGCTTAAGCATGTTTTCCTCTACTGTTTCTTCTAATCTCATTATACTTCGAATTAGTTTCTTCACTCTGTTTGCTTTGAACTTTCTACTATTTTTTGCTTGTTTTCTCATGAGTTTCTGAAAGAAATCTCTGAGCCTGCTTCGACTACTTGCCTCCTCATCTATGTATTTGACTCGAGGTGGAAACCCTAGAATTTGGGGGTTCTGCCGAGGTTTGATCGTGTGATTAAACTAGGGTTCTATTTGAGAACCCTTGACTCTTTCAGACTAATTTTTGAGTCTTTGAACTGAGTTAGGACCCCTTTTGTTTTCATACAATTCTGAACTTTTAAAATTCTTCTACACTAGATTCTTTCTACTGATTTCACAAGAGCATGACAATCTTTCTTTCTCGTGTCGTTATGCTTTTATATGTGAAGAATCTTTCTTCAAAAGGGTTTTCAAGCTAGTGATTGATTCAGAATTCCTGTTAAAAGGTTTAATTGATTGTTTGCTGATTTTCCTTAAGATTAAATCTTTCCCCTCTTTCTAACTTGGTTCATTCATACAAAATCTTCAACTTCTGATTTCTTGGCTGTTAATTGATTTTCTTTCCTTAAATGTTACAACCATGTACTGACAATTCAATACTTTTACAACACACTTTCGAATTGCATACTCTTACACACTACTACTACTTTCAAAACCTGCATTCCCTCTTGCTTTTTTCTCTACTGTTGTTCTCTGCTCCTGCTTATTATTAGCCGACTGAAAGTCAAGGCTAATATACTGCTACTACTTTGTCTTTGCATCCTGCTCTTGCTCTTTTACTGGTATGTCCTAACTCAGTTCCTAGCAATCATCCTAATGTGTTTACTTAGAACCTTTACATCTATGCCTATTACCTGCAAAGTTTGAGATGTTCATATGCTGTTGTTTGCTTTACTTTCTTGCGAGTGCTTGATCCCTATACCTTTACCCTTTATGTGTTTGTAAATGGGGATTCAGGGCATGGCAACATGAGTTGTTGTCCATGAACTGAATGTTAACCCCATGTAAAGGGTGTCAGTATGTTTTATTGCTGATCATGTCCTTTGCCCACTTTTCCTTTGTCTATTGTTTCTGTTATGAATCCCTTACCCTTACCCCCTATGTATGCTGAGTTAAGGCTCATGATCTAGTAGCCTCTTAAATGGCTGCCCAGGCCTGAGCCTAGCATTCAATAAGCCCTAACTCCTCAACTTGAAATGACAAGTTGGTCAGGGGTGTGCCAGTACTTCAAGTTGCTTGGCATGACCACCAGCTTATCACTCCCCTCCCCTGCACTTGCACCTACTCTTAGACTATAAGTTCTGCCCCCCCCCCCCTCCTATGAGCCTTGCTTTGGGACCTTGAGTTCCCTCTGAACTTGGACATTTGAGGGTTGGCCCTTCCGCACTGCACTATAATCTGATTCTGTAATATATTTGGGGGTGTAAGCATTGCCCGAAGCCCTTTGAAACTTTTGGGAACTTTGACACATCCCAAATAAGATAAGGGCTTTGGAACTTGATCTTTGGAGTTGGTTTACTTCATGCTTCAGACAGAAGTCTGAATCAGGCTCTCCTTGGTTGGGATTTTTAGATTTCTGATATAATTTTATTTTACTTTTTTTTCCTTATTCATTCTGGGTTATAATAATTTGTAATAACTTTTGGGGTCGGCTAGTGGAAAAGGGTGAGGAACTGTATGCAAAGGGGTACATATCATGCCTATAGGGGTTATCATTTGTAAAATTTTGCATCTCATCTAGAGATCATGCCTATAGAGATTACTATTTTCTAAAGTTCTGCATTTTATAAATCATAAGATTTTCTACATTCTCATATAGATACCATGTCCATAAGATTTTCTGCATTCTCATATAGATACCATGTTTATAGGGTTTTCTGCATTCTCATATAGATACTATGTCCATAAGGTTTTCTGCAATTTCATAATAGATGCCATGCCTGTAAGCCGATTCTAAAATTCCGCATCTTCATATAGACACCATGCCTATAGGACTTTCTGCATTCTGCATCCGTCATTAGGCAAACCTATTATAGGATTTAAATAACTAATCAATTGCATGTAGACAACATGCCTATAGGATTCTTGCATAAGCAATAACAGTGTTTAAAATTAGTGACACTTAGAAAGCATGCTTATAGGAGCTGTTAACTAACTTGAACCGCCTATTCGTCTAAAATTAGTAGCAATAACGTGTAAACACCTGCAGAACTTATGCTTTTGTAACTAACAAATCTTTTCTGCAATCAGTTCACTCTCTTTGTTTTTCTGAAACTGATAGATATCATGCTTATAGGTTCTGTTTAACGTCTAGGCAAGCCTTAGGGTAAAATTTTATAACTGCATCACTCTTTGACAATTCCAACCAGTAGGCAGGTCTGATTCGGACTTCTTATCTGAAATATGTAATAAATCAGTCTGCCTCACGCTCTTTTAATTTAAATCAGACTATAACCAGTATTTGAAGTCATGCTAGATAATTTGCTCCTTTAAGTAAGGAGGCCTGTTTGAGCCTTTAACTGCTATTTGTTTTCCCCTAACTGCTTATGTATTTTTTGTTTGTCGCCTTAGACTTTTACCCTTTTTAAACTCTGAAAAGCCCCAACTCCCTCCCCTTTAGGATTAGTAGTCTCAATGCCTCCGAGACTGATAGGATTGGGTCGGGTAATAGCATGCAATAAGTAACGATATCATTCCGCGCTTTAATACCTTAACAGGGTGGGAAGGGTAGAATATGGATATGATGACCGGCGTGCTAATATCACGTGTGACCCCTCTTCTGAGGAGTGATTGTTGGATATTGCATTGAAGTGATCCATATTAATCATAAACCTAGGACCCCCTCCCTTTATTTGCTTTCATCTCTTCTTGTAAAACTCTTCAAATCTTTTTCAAATTTCTGCCCTCTCTACTTACCTTCAAAAGTTTTTAACCTAATTGCAATGTTATATGTGAGTCTTTATTTGAGCCTTGATTGTTTACTTGTAAAGTCACAATTGTAACATGGCCGGGACCACACTAGTGGATCTTGAGGGGTGCCTAACACCTTCCCCTCGAGATAATTTCTAGCCCTTACCCAAACTCCGGTTTTCCAACTCAAACCTTTCTTAAAAGTGTCCTAATGCACTATAATCATTAGGTGGAGACTCTTCAACTTATAAACCCAATTCTCGAAAGGGAATAGAGTTGTCCTTCCCAATGTCGTATACCCGATTTCGACTCCACGTTGGAAAAAAAGGGGGCGTCGACAGATGATAGGTTAGAAACATTTTGCACTCGAATTACTACATTTTACTTGCATTTGAGCTTAAATGATAGTGAATTGTACTTATTATGTGTTTTGTGCCTTGTAGGAAGTGATTCTGAGTTAAAAAGATAATCGGGAGCTAAATCGAACAAGTTGTAGCTTTGAAGTTTGAGTAAAGCCCGAGGAATTAAACCGGGATCGTGTTCGAGGGTCAGAAGTCGCTTTCTGAACTTCCCCACTAGCGCCCCGCCTGTGGCGACACACCTGTACAATTTTCTCAGAGTATTTCTCCTGTTTCGGCTTAAAAAGGGTAGTTTTGTTGTAGCCCACTCCTACATGGTATAAATATACCAAAAAGACGTTTTTGAAGGGACTTTTGACCTTGAATGCTTTTGGAGAGCATTAGAGGCTACAAGACATAAGATTTCATCATCTTTCCATCAATTCAATACGAGAGTTTAGATTGTAACGTTATATTGATGCTTTCTTACTCTTTAGTTATATTTGCGATGACTTCCTCCATAATTATGGAGTAGTTTCCCTTAAGGTTTGACGGATATGGTATTTTGATTGTAATTTGTGGATTTTGACTCTAGTTCTTTGCTTGAATTCATTTATGGAGCTTTGAATTGTTTACACTTTTATTCACCAGTTTATTTAATCAAAACAGGAATATTGTGGTGATTATCTTGAGTTATTTTGTTTGGTTTAATTTAGTGATTCTCTTAAGTAATCGAAAGAGCTTGTTGAATTGTTGCTTAAATCAAGTTAGGAGAATATTCGAGAGACGTTCTCCTGAAGACTAAACCATTAACGCATGCTTGCATATTTCACAGTGCTTATATTAGTTCACTTCGTAGAGTTAAGATTTAATCGGAAGAGTAATCTTGACTTCACGTTTGAACTAATCATCGAGTGAATTCGTTAGATTTATTAAAACATTAAAATGAATTGAACTAGAATTGGATCCCAAATAGCTATTTTGCGCCTATCTTGTCATGACCCTTATTTCTCACATTGATAAGAAACCAATTGTGCTAATCTCTAGTTTGTTTCAGTCAATTGTCAATTGCTTTACTTTAGTAATTAATCGTAGTTCGTAATCATTCCAAATCAAATTTTGATCATCCTGAATATCAGTTAAACCAGAAATTACTAGAGCATTGTTTAAATCCTATCCCTATGGAGACGATAATTTTAGTATACTATCTTTGGCTAACGAGCATCAATTTCGTGTTGTATTTTGCGCTCTTCACCCCATCAGAAAACTATCTAATGAACAGTAGTCATTGTTTCTCCAGAATCGTTCCTTTTTTTTTGGTATTTTGGGGCCGCAAAACAGGGATTCAACATGATTTCTTTTTTTTTGTGCTAATATCCACGTCATCTTCATGAATTCGGGCCACCGGCCCCGAATTGCCTAAAATTTTAAGAGCCTATCAGAAACAACCTAATAAAGCATAGTCATTGCTTCTCCGTATTGTTCCTCGTGTTTTGGTGTTTTAGGGCCGAAAATCTGAAATTTGGGCCGATTTCAAAATTTTTGTATGCAGTCCACGCCATCTATATGAATCCGGGCTACTGGATCCAAATCGCCTAAAATTTTGCGGGACTATCGAAAATGATTGAATCAACAATAGTAATGGCTTTGGCATGATCGTTACCAAAAAATAGAATTCGGACCGATTTCTAGTTTTTTGGTCCTAAAATGCTAAAATTTGAGGAGCGGTCTTGTCGAAGCCATAAATATTGTTCATTATGTCATTTTTATTGTCCAGCAAAATTAGGCGATTCAGACACGGTATCCGTATTCATGTAGATGGCGTAGACTACAGCGCATAAAATTTGGAAATAGGTTCGAATTCCAATTTTTTGGCCTAAAATGCTAAAAAATGAGGAACGGTCATGCCGAATTCACGATTATTATTCATTAGATCATCTTTTATGGCCCCACAAATTTTAGGTAATACGAATTCGGTAGTCCGGATTCATGCAGAAGGCGTCGACTATAGCACACAAAAATCTGAAAAACGGCATGAATTCTAGTTTTTTGGTCCTAAAATAACATAAATAGAGGAACGGTCATGTCGAAGCCATGACCATTGTTTATTAGGTCAATTTTGACTGCCCCGCAAAATTTTATTCGATTCAGATCCGGTAGCCCGTATTCATACAGACGACGTGGACTATATAGCACACGAAAATTTTAAAATCGGCCTGATTCTTATTTTTTTGCCCTAAATGCCCATAGATGAGAAACGGTCATGCCGAAACTATGACTATTATTCATTAGGTCATTTTTGAGGGCTCCATAAAATTTTAGTCGATTTGAATCCGGTAGCCCAGATTCATACATATGGCATGTACTATAGTACACAAATTTTGAAATCGGCTCGAATTCCAGATTTTTTGCCCTAAAATATCCAAAAAACGAGGAACGGTCATGACGAAGCCATAACTATTATTCACTAGGTCATTTTTTACGGCACCACTAAATTTTTGGCGATTCGGATTCGATAGCCAGGATTCATGCAGATGGCATGAACTATAGTACATAAAAATTTTGATATCGGCCCGAATTCTAATTTTTTGGCCCTAAAATGTCGAAAACGAGGAACAGTCATGCCTAAGCCAGGATTATTGTTCATTAGGTTACTTTTAAGGCCCCGCAAAATTTTAGGCGATTCGAATCCCATAACCCGTATTCATATCGATGGCGTGGACTATAAGCACACGAATATTGAGAAATCGACCTGAATTATCGTTTTTTGGTCTTAAAATGTCAAAAAACGAGGAACGATCATGCGGAAGCCATGAAGATTATTCATTAGATCATTTTTTACGACCCATAAAATTTTAGGCGATTTGGATCTTGTAACCCAGTTTCATGCAGATGGCGTGGACTATAGCACACAAAAAGTTTGAAATCGACCCGAATTCAAGTTTTTGGCCATAAAACGCCCAAAAAATAAGGAACGATCGTGACAAAGCCATGACTATTGTTCATTAGGTCATTTATAAATGGCATTACTAAATATTCGGCCATTCGGATCCGGTAGCTCGAATTGATGCAGATGACGAGAATTATAACATACAAAAATTTGAAAATTGACCTGAATTCCAATTTTTTGCCCTAAAATATAAAAAAAACGAGGAACAATCATGCCGAAGTCGTGACTATTGTTCATTAGTCATCTTTTATTGCCCCATAAAATTTTAGGCGATTCGGATCCAATAGTCCGGATTCATGCAGATGGCGTATAGCACATGAAAATTTTGGAGTCGACCCGAATTTTAGTTTTTTGGCCCTAAATGCCAAAAAACGAGCAATGGTCATGTCGAAGTCATGGCTTTGAATCGCTTAAAATTTTGTGGGTCCATCATTAATTACCTAATAAACAATAGTCATGTCTTCACCGTAACCCGTCCTCGCTTTTTGGCATTTTCGGGGCATATAAGAGGAATCTAGGACATCTTCATGAGGCCACGGGCTAAGAATTGCTTAAATATTTGTTGGGCCATCAGAAACGATCTAATGAAATAATACTTATGGCAAAGTGAATAATACTTATCGCTTCACCATGATTGTTCCTCACTTTTTGGCGTTTAGGACCATAAAATAGGAATTGATGATGATTTTCAATTTTTCGTGTCCTAATGAAAAATTAGGGCGAAAACTTGAATGGTATAATGAAAAAGTTTGTTGTACTAATATTGAAGACTTGAATACTTCGTCCTCATAAATGAACTAATAAAATCTTGTAGCTATGCCAACTTTTCTGATCTTGACCTCTCAAGATTGCATATGTTCTAAAAGAAATACTATGCAACTTGCTTTTTGAAATACTAATGAATGAGGAAAATTGTGAAAACTCCATTACATGACAGAAGTAAAACAGTGTGATAAACTAGCTTAACAAGATTCATGATTCACTAAAATGAATTAATTAGTACTAAGTTTGCTAGCCAATGAATCAACAAAATAGTTTACTAATGTTTCCAGTTCGAATAATTCTGGTTTCTATTTTACATCTCCCAAAGTTCAACACCTTGGCTATCATACAAAATTTGTGCATCTGTGGGAATCTGCAATACATTTGAGAAGCAAACTTATGATTCCTTGCACTATCCTTGCTTTTAATTTTTTTTTCTTTTCGGATTAATCTTGGGTCCATTTACGCGAGACTTCTCCAACCAAGTTATATCAGAAGAGTACCAGGAGGAACAAAGGAAAAGCTATAAGTAGATGCTGAGTCCACTGGGAACTCCTACGAGGCGATGATGAAGACTTGGTAGGACTAGCCGTTGCATTAGTAGCGATAGCCTTTTTACCCCTGCGAAATTTGAGACCAATAATGAACAACACAATCAAAGAGCAAGAATATACTAGTATGTGAAAAAATGATTTAGTTAGAAGTACATACCCAGTGGTTGCATATAGACAGTTGTCATAACCTGCATTGCAAAGAGCAGCAGTCAGATGGGAACATATTGAGGAATTCTCTGAAAAACTCAAACAAGGATACAGTACAGTACATGACCAACACATAAGTGACATTTCAAATGTCATTTTGTTTACTCAGCGAAGGCAACTGAAGTTGTGCTTATCCATCAGCAAAATTCATCAACAACTTTTTTTTGATAACCGAGTAATCCTGAGGGCCAATGGCGCACAGTTCAAAACTCGGTGGATAATGGACCGTCCCACCTCTACCCGTCTCCACTTAAATACTATGTCAGTGGCAAGATTCAAACCCATAACCACACATGAGGCGCTGCACTTACCATTAGACTAAAGCCCTAAGGGCAAAAGTTCATCAACAAACTTAAAACGTCAATCTAAACTTATTAATGTCTCAACTTCCAGAAGGTCGTTTTTCATCAATTCACACACATGACAACAACCAGGTAGCTGCAGAAAATATACTTGTTGCTTTTGTACTTCCACAGCATATGGGCTACATATACAATTGACACTGAAGTAATATGAGCCGTTTTAAAATTTGACGGGCGAAAATATAGTTGGATATAAGTAGCAACTTATGAGATAGTTAAATAATCCGAATTTTTGACCTTTTGTCTTTGACTAGGAAGAATAAGATAAGACCATATCTAAGGCAAAGAGATGTAATCCTAAATTAATAAGATCTAACACTACCTGCAGCCTAATTGGAAATAGATTTGGGTGAAGAGTATGAGATGGATCTTTGTTTACGTACTTGGGTTCTTATTCGTTCTGACTCCAACTCCTCCAAAACTGCAAGCGATGTCAGTAGCTCCATTTTGCTGGTAGTAACTATTGAATGCATAAGATGCATGAGATGCAGTGTTATCAGGCTCAAAACAAGGTTGGCTAGGTTGTATAGCAGAGCAGTCGACATTTCCAGAACCGCAAGCCCAACTCAAGGCATTCTGAAGGTCAGCTTCAGAAGCAGAAGATGAAGCGATGCACCAGGTTCCATTTGAACTGGTAGCATTTCCATCCGTATTCACGTCTACAACACCCTTTCCAGTAAAATCAAGGTTATATACACTTGTCTGGTCCGGGAAAAATAAACCCCAGTTCCTCTCGGATGCTAAACCAGGCTTCCTGTTCTCATTGAATAACGAGAAAACGTAAGTATCAATCGACACTCCTGGCTTAGCGGGAGTTCCAGTATTGTTGATAACATGTCGTATCAAATTTGTGTTGTAAGTCTGTGCATTATCTGGAGTTGCGGCAGTCTCTTTTGGAGATCCTTTAGATGGCCAGCCTGTTTCAGTGACCATGATATTAACTGTTTTGAAATTCAGACCCATTAAAGCATAGTTAATAGCATCAAGCTGGGCATCGAACATGTTCGTGTAGAGTAGACCAGTGTTGGAATCAATCACTTCGGAAGATGCCTCGAATAGAGCATAGTCTAAGGATACATTAGTCGAAGAATCTCTATATGCGTAATATGGATATAAGTCGATCATAAAAGGTGATTGATTCTCTGCAAGGAATTCCAGCATGGGCTTTAGAAAAAAGGCATGACTACTGTTAAATGCCCCTGCGGAAGGTGGGAATGACCGGGATAATACGCCCAATGAATGCGTACTAGAGACTTTAATCCTCTTATGAAGACCAGCTTTTCTCAAAGCCGTCAACACATTTTGCATTGCAGGTATGACCAGTGCAGATGTACTATTTGGGGCTTCCGTGAGTTCAGCACCAACAGTTATGTAAGTGATTTTTGTGGCTGGATAGTAAGGAAGTATGCTGTTTTTTAACCATGTATTAGCATTGGACTGGAACTGAGCAAACGCCAATAAGTCTGAGTTTGGAATTCCAATCATAAGCTCAATTCCGGTGTTCGCAAAGGCCTTGAGGACCTGGATATTAGAGTCGTATATCCTTACATATTTAATGTTGTGCAGTTGAATGAGCTGCACAACTTTATCAGGCGTAGGAAGATCGTCAGCATTTCGTCCATAGCAAACTCCAACTTTGCTTGCTCTGCAAATGCCTGCCATTTAGTGAAGAATGATCAATAGACAGCAAAGGAATATTTAAGCAAAGACGATAAGATCTTATATTCTGACTCACAGATTGTACTATATTGCATTCAGTTAGTCTCAAAGTTCATACTTTTGCTAACGCCGTTGGTCAAGTATGGTTTTTACTCAAGCATATAGTTCATTCGCCTTATTTTCTGGAAAGTGGTCATGTAAAGGATGGTAAGAGACCATTCGCCTCAGAGAAAAAAAAATATAGCCAAAGAAACACATTGCTTTGATTTGCAATGTGCGGCGCTGATAAAAAGAAACAATCAGGCGAATGAATCCATTTGACAATTAATTCATTCATCTTCGCTTGTTAAAGATTGAAACTTGTATGCAAATCTAGTGGCACCAACTTCTAAATCTCCCTCGGGTCAAATTTTAATTTCCAAGTATTAGCAGACAAACATGAAGAGTAAATCTAGTAACCGTTAAAAGAAACCAAGCGAGAAGTACCAAATACTAACTAGGAATTGTGATCTGTGATCTCCAGAAAAAAGCAAATTAATTCATTTGACAATTAATTCATTCATCTTCGCTCGTTAAAGATTGAAACTTGTATGCAAATCTAGTGGCACCAACTTCTAAATCTCCCTCGGGTCAAATTTTAATTTCCGAGTATTAGCAGACAAACATGAAGAGGAAATCTAGTAACCGTTAAAAAAAAAACCAAGCGAGAAGTGCCAAATACTAACTAGGAATTGTGATCTGTGATCTCCAGAAAAAAGCAAATTAATCACATGAGATTTGATTAACTCCACATTGTCACTTTCCATCAACAACAACAAACCAATGTAATCCCACAAGTGAGGATCTGGGGAGGGTAGTGTGTACGCAGACCTTACCCCTACCTTATGAAGGTAGAGAGGTTGTTTCCGACATTGTCACTTTCCATCATGGCACATTATTTTACAACAAATTCAACATCTTGTTATCATACAAACTCAATCAACACTATTAATAACGTTTAAGTTATATACACTAAGATTTGACTTGTTATAGCAGGTTACTTACCATTTAAATTATATTACTAATCAACGCTCATTAGTAATATAAAATGTTCCATATTGTCACTTTCCATCATCGCACATTATATAATTACCAACAAATCCTTTACACCATCCGTGCATATAACTTAAACTCTTTTAAAAAAGCTAGAGGAACAGCATTCGAAATGCAACCACCACTGCTTATAAAGCCAACATTATTGAAAGCAGACAAAAACAGTTGCAACACATTAATGCATAAATAATGGATCAATAATTGTTCAGCTAACAGGTTCTGTCCTTCCTTTCACATATGCTGACAAGTCATGTAGAAGAATTTACCCTCCCACAAAGATCAGCAGAGGTAAACAAAAAGAAACAAATAAAAAAGAGGGTTAAAAATAGGAGAACCAAAAAAAAAAAAAAAAAAACACCAGAATAATGTAGTTCCTTTAACACATTTTTACACTAACATAAGTAGGAGCAAAAGCATGGTACTAACATTTCAATACACCTAAACAGGGATTTACAGTTAAATTTTGTACATTTTTTCAATGAAAAACCCCAAATGAAGCAAGGCATAAGCTGGTCAAAGTTTACTGCAACATTTCATTTCATCTTTATACCAGAGAATAGATATATACACAAAATGGAGTTACAAAAGAGGAAAGGGGGGGGGGGGGATCCTAGGTTACTAGAAAAATTATCTCCTTCCACTTATTTTAGCATGGTGTATTAAGCTCCCACTAGGCGCGGGTCCGGGAGGGCCAAACCACAAGGGTACATTCCCACTAGGCACGGGTCCGGGAGGGCCAAACCACAAGGGTACATTGTATGAAGTCTTGCACTGTCTTTACGCAAGAGCTATTTTCACGGCTCGAATCCATGACCTAGTGGTCATATGGTAATCACATGGTAGCAACTTTAACCGTCACGTACTCACTTTCATTTGTCTAACTATAGTAAAATGAAAATTTTAAATTTAAATTATTTTTAAATATATAAAAATATTATTCTGTAATGTATCATATAAATTGAGACAGATGGAGTAACACTTATGACTAAAGCAACTATGGAACACTCAACAACATATTTGATATGGGAGCTGAAACAACAAGTTAATATGAGTGAAATGTAGCATCAAGAACCTAAATAATTAAAAAAAACTGAACTTTTCATTCAAGAAATGCAAAAGGATAAACTTACCAAGAATCAATAAGAGCAGAGAAGTTGAAAAAATTATGACTCTAAATCCTCTTATCATTTTACTTCTTCTAAGAAATCTTGCTCTTTCTTCACTGCTCAGCTCAGAGTTCTTATTTAGCTCAATATATAAAAACAAAAATGTTCACTCCTTTATTTTGTAAGTACACTTTTTTTACAACGGCTCTTTGTAAAGTGTAGTACTACTTGTATTCATTGAGCTCGAGAGGAGTGTAATACTGCAAAAATTGCAGAGAGACAGAGAGAAATAGAGGACTGTGTATTTTTGTGAATGTCTGTGTCAGCGGATTCAAGAATTATTTATGAAATGGAGTTGAGGGAATTAGCTTCGATTCCGCTGCTTTAAAATAATAAAATAATAAAATAATGTTATACAGTGTACAGTAGTATTTGGCATATTGGTATGTCTGTTCCCCACGAAAAGGAAAGTATAATATATACATTTAAAAAAAACAAATATGTACTACTCCTACTTATGTATTTAAAAAAAAGAATCTGTATGTATATATGTATTTGGTTTGTGTCTCACTGTATTTTGCTAAAAGCTTAAATGGTAGTATGATGAATGGAATGAATCCCACATTGGACCGGGACAAGATTCCCGGTGTAGCATAAGGCTTGGCAATCTTTCTCCTTTCAAGCTAACCTTTGGGGTGGGAAGTTAGCGGTGGCGGATCCACATTGGCATTTGTGGGTGATTAAGCACCCATTACTTTTGATCATATGTAGTAAATTTACCGAGGCAATTATAAAAATATGTACATTATAAATATTGAGTGAGCACCCACAATATTCCTTTTTTCTCTTCTTTTGGAATTTTTATCGATTAGCACCCATGACTTTAAAATTCTGAATTCGTCACTGGAAGTTAGACCCAAGAGGTATCAGAGTGAGGCTCGTGATCGATGTGGGCCCTAGAAAGAGGGGCGGAATGCCCCCGGACCAATTGAGAGGAGTGGAAATACTCCTTGTCCATGATTGTGGACACTCCAGATAGGACAGTGAAACCCCGAATAAAAATGTTTGAATCGAGGCGTGAGGGGGTAATGAATGGAATGAATCCCACATCGGACCAGGATGAGATCCCTGGTTTCCTTGTAAGGCTTGGGCAATCATCCTCTCTTCGAGCTAGCTTTGGGGTATGAGTTAGGCCCAAGATTTATTTTAATATAATTCTACAATAGTGTAGTACTTAGCACATTAGATCTGCTTTTGTTTTTTATTGGATGTTCGGTATCTACTTTAGGGTGCAATTAATTCGTTTTGAGGTTCGATTAATTCGAATCAGGCAAGATAATCCATCACTTTGAGTATGAATCCTCCCTACCAAAGACACATTAGTTCTCAAGGCTCGAACCCTTATCGCATATTGCAATCTTAGGTGATGATTCATTGATTCATGTTTATGTGGTCGAAATTTTTTAAGAAATACATATTTATATTAATACCATTTTTTTTAAAAGAAGTAATTGTTTGTGATATTCCACGTTCGTTGCATTAAAATTCTGAATGTGACTGTAATGTATTAATATATCATTACTTTCTCTAATCTAACTATTATTCTAAAATTAGGAATATTCTGTTGTTAGATAATAGATATTTCAATCGTACCGTAGCAAATAAGATATTTTATGAAGAGAAGTAAGTTTTATTTAGCCGTGGGGTTAAAATGTGATTTTTTTTAGATCTCAGAGTACATGAATATTATATTCTATGTTTTTTCATGTTGTCTCAGTTAGTGAATATTGTAGACATCGAAATTTTAAGGGATCAAGCCAAATCCTAAATTAAAGATACTACAGGACTCTTGAAATCCTAGGAGTCTATTAGGGTTTCTTGAAGTTTACTCTACCCTAAACCCTAACCCACGCCTATAATAAGGGTTACATATTGTTACATACCATGTTTTCGTACGTGAGAGTACGTTGTAAGCCAATTTATGTAAGCTCGAAAATGAGATCGTTTTTTAAAGTACATAACGTAAGTTCATCATGTTATCTTGGAGGTTACAAATCTTTAAGATCATGAATAACGAGTACCAAGAGGGTTGGAAAGCTTAGAAGTTAAACCAGTTGAAGAAAACAAGTTTCGTCGAAAATCGACAAGTTTGGAATATTATAACATGTACTTTGGGGTGAGACTAGGGTTATTAACATTACAAGGATGTTATTCTATGAGTTATTTTAGTCGTATGATAGTCATTTGCTACGTTTTTAAGGCAAGCAAGTTCTGGAAAAAAATTTGGCAAAGGTCACCACAAGTTACATTCATAAATATGCTGAAAATTAGGTCCAATGTAGCTGATCTTTCTCCAAATATACTTCGAATTATTGGGTTATCTACCTACCAAATTGAAGATCTGCGAGTCTAGTTTCTAACGCATTAAACCGCTCATCGATACGACATCGGAGTAGAGAGATATTCGTATTTTCGTGAGACCGCGCAAGCAGCTCCCAATGGGACCCACTTAGGCGGTGGTCGACCTACTTCACTTTATAAACGATTTGGACGCCTATTTTTAACTCATTTTCAATTCAACTTCGTCTCCAAACTTCTCCTAACCCTTCTAAATAGATACCACAAGGGTTTGAAGTGATTCCAAAGTGATAACACCATATTTCAACATCAAAACTTAGTTCTAGTAAAGAACAATACCTCTTTGAGGTTGTGTTGTCATTGAGGATTGTTGTGGGTTGTGTTTGGCTGAAATTGCAAGTTGTTGCTACTAGCTAAGTTGAGTATAACAACCTACTTATTGTGCTTAAGCTTAATTTTATGTTGGTTAAGTTGTTAAGATGATAAACTACAAGATAATACATGGATTAGCTTAAGTCACTTCTATGGTGTTGTATTGCCATTGATGGTTGTTGTAAGCTGAATATAACTTGGATTTTCACTTGAAGTTACTGTATGAGGTATGTGTATTGTGTTCTTGCATGTTCTTAAGGTTATATTGATGTTGATTAAGTTGAATGGATGGAGTAGACATGAATAGTGAATCAAGTTACTAATTGAAGATAGTTGGAGTTGATGATTGTTTCCTTTGTTATAAATATATGGTATAAGAATGGAATCATTGATGAATGACTTCATTATCATGTTAATGATACTGTTAAGTTAATGTAAGAAGTCTATAAAGGGTGATATGGGTTATACGGATTTCAGTCGGAGCTTGTCGTTCATCGTGAAGTAGTTGTGACTTGCTGTTATTATATGGTATCTTGTTATTGATATTTATATGTTGATGGATTTCTCTGGTTGTTGTTGTTGGTATATGGTATTGGAGGAGGCCCTTGTTACAGGGGATATGCTGCTCGAATTTACGTAAATAAGCTACTAGCTTAAGTTACAGACTTAGCCTTTGCTCAGCACTGATTTTGAATATCCTTATACTGTGATAGATTGAGTTGACTTGTTTGAAGAGTTGCTTGGAAGGTATTAAGGACTCAACGGGTTTAAGGTATATTAAGGCACTTCCTTCTTTCTTTTGGCATGATCTAAAATGAAATAAACATAAATGATACGTTATTTCATAACGGATCTACTCCAAGCAACTAAGGTTGCCCATATTGTTCTTTCCTTATAAATTTATTCTAAGCAAGTATATATGATCCTTAAATTCTACTGAGGTTCATATTGATGATATGGATGTACATAATGTTAATCGAAGGTGCAACGACCTTAGGTTACTCCGAAAGGTTTAGAACGTGATTCCATGAGTCCAGCATGCATTATATATAGTATCTATTTTACTCTACCGAGCCGCGCTATAGTCGGTCGGGTGCGGCACCTATTGTGCAACCACTGGTCAGTTGGGTTTATCGAGCTCTACATGATCGAATATGATTCTACCGAGCCTTATGATGGTCGAGTACGTTTTTACTGGGTCCTCTTTGAGGCCGGGTACGATATGATGATGATGATGATGATGCCCATAGAGTCGTACGTTTTTTAAAATTTATGTATATATACATTATGCATTTCATGTCAGTAGCTCCCAGAGACACTCAGATGTTACAGGTTGTATCTCATTTATCTCTCTTTACATTATTGTTCTTGTTTATGTTTTTCTGCCTTACATACTCGGAACTTTATTCGTATTGATGTTCCTTTTGCTTGGGGACGCTGCGTTTCATGCTCGTAGGTCCTGATTGATAGGTTGACAGTCCTCCAAGTAGGCTATTAGCTCAGCGGAAGGTCTTGGTGCACTCTAGTTGCTGCGGAATTGCCTATTTGGTCAGTATGCTTTGGATATGTATTGATTGGTATGGCGGGGCCCTGTCCCGACCTTTATGATTTTATGTACTCTTAGAGGCTTGTAGATAAATGTTAGGTGTATGGATACTTGTATGGCCTTGTCAGCATATGTTTTGAGTTTATAAATGGTCATGTCGGCCTTATAGGCCCGTATGTCACATGTATAAGTTTGTATATCATGTTGGATCATCATATGTTGAGTATTCCCTTATGTTTTATTCTTGTTATCTCATGACAGGTTTTCTAGTTCATTTACCCATGATAGTATGATAAGAAAGATATGTTACGTTGGTACTCAGTTGAGTAAGGCACCGGGTGCCCGTCACAGCCCCTTCGATTTGGGTCATGACACATATTCCCTTGAAAATGTGTCACAAAATCCCATAAACTCTTGGGATATTCACAAAGAGATCAAGGCATAAAATAATATCGTGATCAATAGATGGTCTTCTTGATAATCAAGTACTTCAAGAAAAATATCCATACAATGATCGACTTTCATGGAGATCAAATACATCCCGTGAAGGTTTGCATCATCCTATGTTCGAGAATAAGCTGATCCAGCCCTCGAATCACGGAGGACAATTCAGAGAAAGAATTAAGGGATAAACAGAGTTGTAACTCGTAATGTTTATCAATAAAATCACTTTATTCTTTTGTGGTTGGAGTTTATTTTTCATATGTTGGAAATTAGTTGCAAACAAATTGGCACGCTCAGTGGGACCAGTTCTGCCATTCATCTCTTCCTCCTGTAAATCGAAAACTCCAAGTTTCAAAATCATTTGTTGCGATGTAGAGTACTTCATGTCTCGTCTTAAAGTTTCGGCAAGCCCACACCCCGACAAACCTTGAAGTAGGGGGCATTTGTAGACATCAAAATTTTAAGGGATCAAGCCAAATTCTAAATTAAAGATACTATAGGACTCTTGAAATCCTAGAAGTCTATTAGGGTTTCTTGGAGGTTACTCTACCTTAAATCCTAATTCACACCTATAATAAGGGTTATATGTGTCACAAAATTCCATAAACTCTTGGGATATTCACAAAGAGATCAAGGCATAAAATAATATCGTGATCAATAGATGGTCTTCTTGATAATCAAGTACTTCACGAGGAATATCCATACAATGATCGACTTTTATGGAGATCAAATACATCCCATGAAGGTTTGCATCATCCTATGTTCGAGAATAAGCTGATCCAGTCCTCGAATTACAGAGGACAATTCGGAGGAAGAATCAAGGAATAAACAAAGTTGTAACCCGCGATGTTTATCAATAAAATTACTTTATTCTTTTGTGGTTGTAGTTTACTTTTCATATGTTGAAAATTAGTTGCAAACAGATTTTCAAGAAAATAAAATTAAATTGCGTCAAGAAAATAAAATTAACATCGAAAAATATTGCACCAATCTTCTTCATGTTCCTTCTGCAATCTGTTTGTTTATGCCCAAAAATATTACAGGTGGGACAATGTACTAGTTTTCATTCATACACTACTCTTTATTCTATAATCTTCCCATATTCATTTTTAAACATGATTGTTGATGGATACTGTTGATTAATTGATACCTCAACAAGTATCCTAGAAAATGTAAGTCTTTCCTTTTGTGATGTAGCACTATCTGCCTTCAATGGTTTTCCTACCATTCCTGCAATTTTAGCAAGTACATTTTCCCCCTGTATTTGATGTCCAATCCTATTAGCCTAATCCATATAGGAATCCTGTCAATTGTTTCCTTTTTCATATCAATGTCCTGCTTCCAAGGCTTGATTACTATTAGCTTTTTATCAAACATCTGGACTCCTTCCTCAACTGTTCTGTTTCTAGCTTCTTCAGATTGAAATCTCACAAGGAAAACTCCCTTATTCACTACTGCAACTTTGTCAATTCCTCTATTTCCCCAAATTCTATTGAAATAACCTTCCATAACTGCTAGAGGTGGATTAGATCCCAGCACATGCATATCAAATCACTGTTGATTTCCAGTACTCGACCTCCTTCTTAATATTGTCAATTATGATTTTCACATTTTGATATGTCAATTCCTCACTACTCAAGTCGAATCCTTCAGTTTGAGGAATCGGCCCCACTCATTACTCCATGAATTCACAGTTTGTTGCGATTTTTCCGCCTCTGCTTCCTCCATCGCTTCTTCTTCTACCATATTCGCCCATGAGCTCTTCCCGCTACTCTGCATGTTGCTGTTTCCACTTCTATTTACCAATTTGCATTGGTTTGGCGTCTGATCCATCGTTCCTTTTGCTAAATTCAGCGGTGCAATTCCTTGGAGCACATTAATACTTTTAGTTTTCTTCGCATCTGTAGATTGCGGTACATTCTGCTTTCCTCCATTTGTGACATTGCTCTGCTATTGTTTTTCTCCTCCTCCAGCTTTCGATTTCCTACCCATGACTAGCTTTCACTAAGAGGAAATTTTCATTCTAGAGAGAGATTTTTTACGGTGTTTAATCTCATTTTTTTCACGATACAAAGACAATTATATACAGTATAATTTTCGGCGAAGGATGTACGCTTGACCACCCTTGACACATAGGTTTGCTACGCTACTGGTAATAGTGAGTTAGATATCTTAATCAGTTTACCAATTAATATTTGTCATAAAAATAAATCTACAATTACTTTATAAGTGACCACATTGTGTAATGTTTTTAACACCACAAGTGCAGAGTTAAGGTATTATAAATACCTATGTGTAGGGGTGTGCATTTGAATCGATTTATCGATAAATCGAATCGATTATTTGTTATCGATTTATCGATTTCGATTTCGATTTCGAAATTTTTTTTATCGAGTTATCGATTTCGATTTCGTCCTCTCCGGTTATCGATTTATCGATAAATCGATAAAATATACTAAAAAGACAACTAAACCCCTATTCTATAATACAATTTCCTCTAACCTAACTTATTATTTCCATTTTCCTCTACCCTTATTATTTCCTAATTTCCTCTATCCTAGCCTATTATTTCATTTCACCCGCTCAGCGCCTCAGCCGCTTCTGTGCTCTCCAGATTCTGAAGACTGAAGTTCCTCAAGAGTCAAGCCTCAACGTTTTTAGCATAACTCTTCACTCAAAATTTTCTTCACTCAAAATTACTCCTTTTTCGGTTTCTCCCACAGATCTGGTAATTCTCTTTCTCCAAATAGGTTCTTTCAGTTTTTAGAATTTTGTTCTTCACGTTTTTCTTGTTTGCATTTCACAGATCTTGTTTGTATGTGTTTCGTTAGTTTTGTACTTAAGAATAATTGAAATGAAAGCTTTTATACACATCCTTTGTTTGGTTATATTGTATCTATAAGAGTTCATCCTTTGTTAATGTGGGTTTTCTTGCTAGTACTGGATTTCTATTTCTATATATATTTCCTCTATAGAAGACCAAAAAATTGATTAACTTTTAGCTAATTATAAAAATTAGGGTTTAAATTACTGAAATCTATTTTTTTTCTAAGTGAAGTTAGTTTGTAATGCAATTGAAAATAGGAAAGTTAAAAGAACTTATATGTAAAGTATGGTGGAGGATTTGACACGGGTGCGGTGGAATTTAGGAGGATCCAAGCAACATAGCCTATAACGACCATTAATGTTGAAAAAATCAGAAATTAGATTTTACCTTGTAGGTTGCTGATGATAACATGGAGATAGTTAAACTGCAAGAATACTCTGTCCTCCTTAACAGATCTCCCTAATGTTACCAAAAATGTTACTCTTTTCTCTTGCAGATTTTCCTCCTCGTAATATTGGTTCTTTTAGTATAGTCTTGATCCATATTAACATTATGTTTTTATAGAATGATTTGTAAGACTGCTTTTATGCCGATAAACTTGCAGTAATACGAGCTATCTAATGTTGATATGTCCTGCATTAAACAAAAGTATCCTTAATAAATCATCTTTTCTGCATGTGAACAGCTACATCTGTGAATTAACGAGATATTTCCTCCATGCAGTTCAACTGATAATTAAAGGATATCGTGGAAATGGCAACCTATATGTGGAGGAAATATGCAGATTATGTACACAAAGTGGGAGAAGACAATTCTATGGGATATGGTCGAACCATTTAGGAGACCAAAATCGTTTACACCTCTTGTCACAATCTATGTTTGTGCATTTTATACAGGGGTTATTGGGGCAGCCATCACTGAGCAACTCTACAAGGTATAGTTGCTTTAGGTCCTTAATTTTGTTACACTAAATGCTTGGCTTTTTGTTTGGAAAAACTTGGAATTGAAACTTCATGAAGTTACTTTTGGAACTTGAAAGCACCACTGCGTTTTTTGGTTGGAGGGGTAGAGCAGGATTATAAAACCCCCGATATAGTTAGTTGGACAAATGCAGGATTGAGTGGAAATGCATATAATTGTGTCATGTTAGCCTGCTCGTGCTAACTTCCTTCACCTTGCTACTTTGTTTAGAAGAGGGTCGTTGAGTCAATGATGAGTTATTATAAATCAAACTCTTAACTTTTGCTACTTGCTCATTTATACATGGAAAGTGCGACTTTAAAGAATGGAAGTTCAACACATTATTTACTTGTCAGAAAAAGAGCTCCACTCATTATTCAGAAGTTTCATTAATTTGATTTTTATAATAAATGGTTCTAAACTATGATTGATCATTTTTTAGTTCATGAACAAGCTTCAGTTATCAGTTTAGTATTTTCAATGTGCAAATCCTATGGTCGGGACTCGTACATAGTTTGATTTGACCTCCCTATCTGAAAAGATATTGCAGTCAAGGTAGGAGAATCATCTGAATTTGTCTCTGTCTTATCTAGTCACATTGATCCATTTCTTTTGCTTCTTCTCCTTTGATCTAATTCTTATTTTTCAGTATGCATCTGCTTTTCGGAATAAGTTATCTTTCCCTCTAGCTATAGCCTTTTTTAAAAATATTTTGTATAAGTCATTGCCATTTCAGAAGATAAGTAGCTTACTCATGTTCTGTATCATATGAGCTATATAGAAGTACTCATTTGTTCAAAGTAGATGACTTTCCCTTGTATATTAAGAATCAAATTTACTTTTTCAGCCTTTAGTTTACTGTTTATTCTAAATTCTTGTCTTAATGTAAGAGCTTTTCCCCACTATAATAACAGGAAAAATACTGGGAAGAACACCCTGGGCAAGAAGTGCCTCTAATGAAGCCGATGTTGTATGGCGGCCCTTGGAGAGTAATGAGAGGTGATGTTCCTCCTATGGGAAAGTTTAATCTCTGAGCAGCAGTCAGTTGATAGTTATAAGGTATCTAATATAAGCTCTATGAAAAGGAAAAGTAGCGAGATATGTTGTAGGTGCACACGAGTTCAAAATTCTATCTGTGAACCAAGTTTAGTATATACGTAGAGAAGGGTAGAAGGGCATACCCATTATCCACTGAAAAGGGAAAGATACCACTTTCTTTGCATTTATCGTGTGTTTATATTTGACCTATCCTCACTTGTAAAGATTTTAATCTAGCTGTTTACTATGTTGTCGGGCGTTTTTCTGATCCTTACCGGGTTGTTTAGGGCAAGTCTAGTAGTATCTCGTTGTTGTTCCTAGAGTGCTAGTATTACGGCTACTTCTTACTATCTTCTGCTTCAGTTTTTCGCTGCTTGTGCCTTGTTGCTATTGCTTTCCTTCATCTATTTTTTTTAGTTCTTACATTGTTGTTATTATTTTTCTGGCTGTTGTTGTTGATATTTGATTGTTTGTATTCATCCTCTCGAGCCGAGGGTCTTTTGGAAACAACCTCTCTACCTCCCAAGGATAGGGGTAAGGTTTGTGTACACACTACCCTCCCCAGATCTTACTTGTGGTATTTCACTGGGTTTATTGTTATTACTATGTTGTCTGAGATAGATGGGTTATAAAAAGTAATGAGAAGTGACTTGAGCAGCATTTGCGCTACAGTTACACTATTGCAAACTACTCTAAGAGAAGTAGTTATATTAGAAACCATAATACTACTAACAATTAACAACTTAAGAGTTACTATTGTCTATATAGGTTTCTAATGTTTACTAATTTATTTTGGTCCTTCCCCATCTCTAATTTCCCCTTGTCTTTCTTCTTATTTAAATTGGTGATATTCTTTTGAAGAGAAATTTCATTACATTCCTAGTTTTGTATTTGTGTATGTATAAAATATCAAAGCAAATGATTTAACACGGCTGAATTTCCCAAAATGTATAAAGTTTCATTTCCATCAATGTCTGAAAATTTTGTCCAAAGGACATATAGTACTTTAGTGGAGTGTTCTCTTTTAACAATTGCTGTTGCAGATTATTGAAATGACCTGTCAACCGAGGTTTATAGCTTAGTGGGTAAAAATTGCACGGGGTGATTTGGTCGCCCACATTTAACCTATACCCATTTTTTAAAAACTTTTAACGTGTACCTACTTTTTAAATAACTTCAGCCCCATTTCTCCTTCTTCGTTTTCTTCTTCTTTCTTCTGCTGTTGTTGGTGCTGCTATGGAACTAAAGAAAGAGCCATATGTGTCATTGTCATACGTCTTTGGTGTCTGATTATGTGTGTGACCCAATCGATTCAACTGTCTTAGACCTTAGAACAATAAGCTGATCAGCTAAAGAAAAGAAATGTAGAATCTAAATCATAAAAATAGTACAAAAGATAAAACAATATTTCCCCAGTGTAAATATCCTATGACACTTCCCTTAGGAACTTAAACTGAGTAAAAATAGAACTTTAACATATTATCTTTAGGCTAGTATTGAATAGGTTTTACTCCTCTTTCTCCTTCTTCTTTATATAGTGTTAGAAGTTTTTACAAATGAACTAAATAACTTTAGCTCTAGAGCTTTAGAGCTGAAGTTCGCCAGTTACAGAACAAAACTTCAGCTCTAAAGCTGAAGTTCGCCAGTTACAAAAACAAAAACTTAAGCTCTAGAGCTGAAGTTCGCCAGTTACAAAACAAAAACTTCAGCTCTAGAGCTGGAGTTCCCCAGTTACAAAAACAAAAATTTCAGCAATGCAAATAGAGAACAAAACTTCAGCTACTATGCTTAAGTTCAACAATTACAAATAAAAACTTCAGCACACTTGTTACTTCAGGCCCGTCTACTAGAATGCTGAAATTTTGCGTGATTGCCTTTGCCACTTCAGCCACGTATGCTGAAGTTATGCGAAAAAGCGGGTACGCTTGCATTTGTTTTTTGCAAAGCGGGCACAAGTTAAAACGTGACACAAAAAGCGGATATAGATGCAAATGCCCCGCTTAGTGGTCTATGAAGTGGGTTGAGAGTTGGGTTCAAACTTCAGCGAAGGCAAAAAAATAGGTGATTTCTTTTGAGGAATTTTTAGAAACAACTATTATTTAGTGGATATTAACTTCATATAGCTATCATATACATAATTACTTCCTATAGCTACTATTCAGCTTTGCGACTGTATTCGCTGTATTTGCACTACTGTATTCATGAATACAGTAGTGGAATTCACCTAGAAAATAGGGAATTCCAGCCATTTAACAATGGAAAGAGGATCAATTAGTGTGTATCACTCCTATTAACTCAACAAAATCAATTCTACATAAATTTTGATGCTACTATGTTGCATTCCATGTATTCGCGCGACTATATTTATAAATACGAGGTAATCCGCCTAAAAAAATGGATTACAATTGTTTAATTGTATTCGCGCAAATGTATTTATAAATACAATGGGGTAATCTGCCTAAAAAATAATGATTACGAGTGTTTAATAACGGAAAGCGCAATATTGAATTGTATTCAATTTCACTATATTGAATTCTATTGTATCCAAACAACAAAAAATCAAGAAATAGGATGTATACCGTTCTATTCAATTCGACTGTATACATTATATTCAATTCACAAATATTCATTATTCATTATTATATATTGTATTCAATTTTACTGTATTCAAACAACAAAAAAACACAAAATACAGAGATATTCAACTGTATTAAAAAAATATAAACCTTCGAAATACATAGATATAGGCGAAAAATAAATGTATTTATACAAAAATTATAATGTATTTGAGTGTACTTGTACATATTATAATGTATTTGTATCATTGTATGTGACTAAATAGCAAAAAAGAAGAAAAAAATTGCCGGAGATGGCGTTTTCCGGCCAAGCAAAATATTGTATACATTGTATTAAAAATAAAATGGAGACGAACAAAAACCCAGCCCTCAAATCTTCTCCTACGTAGCCATGGCCAGATTTGTTCGCCTAAGAGGATGAGCCAATAGTGGATGATGACGCCGACAATTTTGACGACAACCACGATAATAACGTCGACGATTCTGCTGATTCGAAGGAGAAGAGAGAGGATTGAAATTCTTGCTGATAGAGAGAGAGAGAAGGAAGAGATAGAGAAAGAACATAATTTGCGTATTTCATGCCTCAATGGTAGGTATAAATAAATACCTATATTGCTATAAAATAGAAAAGGTAGTTATAAGTAATAATATTTTGAAATATTTTGGTTTATAATAAATAGAGTGTAATAGTTTACTATAGGAGGTAAAATTTTCATTTCTTTTCATATGTCGAGGTCTTACTAGACTGAGTTACCTAGTACTTGTATTAATGAGAGATAGCAAGTACCTCGTAAAATTAATCTAGGTGAGCGTAAGCTAACCGGGATACCACACTTATCAAAAAAGACTGGGGCAAGTGCATAAATAGCCATTCTCAAGGATGCTATTTAGAGATTAGTCAGTATTTATTTTTGTTGAAATGTTAAACTAAAAGTTTTAACTTCAGAACAATTCAAAATATTTTTGTTAGAAAAATTGGAATTCAGGACGTACTGGCTAATTTCTAAATAGTAGCCCTTTAGAATGGCTATCTGGGATCGTTTCTGCAAAAAGATTATTGAAATGACCTAACCACAGAGGGACAACTCTTACCAAGTTTCATAAAGGAAATTTTACCTCCTATAGCAAACTATTACACCCTATTTGTTGTAAACTAAAACAATTTCAAAATATTATTACCTATAGTTATATTTTCTATTTTATAGCAAACTAAGTATTTATTTTATACCCTACCATTGAGGCGTAAAATATACCAGTTATGTTCTCTCTCTCTGCAAGATTCTTAATCCTCTCTCTTCTCCCTCAAAATCTTTCTCCCTTTTCCATCAAGGCACCCGTAGTAACAACCATTTTTGGTGGCGATGATGGACTTTCTGAAGCTAAGAGAATAGATCTGAAGCGAAGAGGGAGTAGGCGAACAGATCTGGCCATGGCTACGGATTGAGCTTTTAGAAATCTGAAGCAGAGTCATTGGAGAAGATTTGAGGGTGGCTTTTGTTCGTCTCCATTATTAGTTTTAATACAATGTATACATTATTTTGCTTGGTCGGAAAACGCCATATCCGGAGAACTTTCCTCTCTTCTTTGCTATTGAGTCACATACAATGATACAAATATATTGTATTATGTACAACTACACTCAAATACATAATATTTTTGTATAAATACATTATTTTTTTTCGACTGTATTTATGTATTCCAAAGGTCTGTATTTTTTTAATAGTGCCGAATATTATTGTTTTTCTGATTTTTTGTTTTAAATACAATCGAGTTGAATACGGTTCATCATGACCGTTTCTCGTTTTGAGGAGTTTTAAGGCCATAAAATTGTAATTCATGACGATTTCTAATTTTTTGTGTGCTAATGTCCACGCCATCTTCATGAATTCGGTCGACGAGCTCCAAATCGCCTAAAATTTTGTGGTTCCATCATAAACGATCTAATGAACAATAGTCATTACTTCGCCATAACCGTTCCTTGTTTGTTGGCGTTTTAGGGCCATAAAACAGGATTTCAGGACGATTTCCAATTTTGGTATGTTAATGTCCACGCTATCTTCTTGAATTCGTGCGCCGGTCTCCAAATCACATAAAATTTTGTGTGCCCATTAGAAACTACCTAATGAATAATAGTTATTGCTTCGCCATGACTATTCCTCATTTTTTTGACGGTTTAGGGCCATAAAACAGGAGTTCAGTTTGTTTTCCAATTTTTCATGTACTAATGTCAACGCCATTTTCATGAATTCTGGGGACGGGCTCCCAATCACCTAAAATTTTACGAGCCCATAAAAAATGACCAAATGAAAAATAATCATTGTTTTGCTATGATCGTTCCTCATGTTTTGGCTTTTTAGGGCCATAAAATAGGAATTCAGAAATATCCCAATTTTCGTATGCTAATGTCCACACCATCTTCATGATTTCGGGCGACGGATTCTGAATCGTCTAAAATTTTGTGGATTCATTTGAAACGACCTAATAAAAAATAGTCATCACTTCGTCATGACTGTTCCTCGTTTTTTGACGTTTACGGCCATAAGACAGGAATTCAAGACGATTTCTAATTTTTTGTGTGCTAATATCCACACCATCTTCATGAATTCGGGCGACAGGCTCTGAATCGCCTAAAATTTTGTGGGCCGACTACAAACAACCTAATGAACAATAGTCATCTCTTCGCCATGTTTGTTCCTCATTTTGTAGCATTTTAGGGCAAAAAAACAGGAATTTAGAATGATTTCCAATTTTCGTGTGCTAATGTCCACGTCATCTTCATGAATTGGAGCGATGAGCTATGAATTGCCTAAATTTTGTGGGCCCATCAGAAACGACCTAATGAACAATATTTATCGCTTCGCCGTGACCGTTCCTCATTTTTGGGCGTTTTAGGGCCATAAAACAGGAATCAAGACGATTTTCAATTGTTCGTGTGCTAATTAATGTCCATGTCATCTTCACGAATTCGGACGACGGGCTCCAAATTGCCTAAAGAAAATGGGGCTCATCAGAAACAACCTATGAACAAAAGTCATGGCTTTGCCATGAATTTTCCTCGTTTTAAATGTTGTAGGGCCATAAAACAGGAATTCAGGAAGATTTTTAATTTTTCATGCAAATGTCCACGCCATTTTTATGTATTCGGGCGACGAACTCCGAATCGCCTAAAATTTTGTGGTCTCATCAGAAATGACCTAATAAATAATGGTCATTGCTACTCCATGATTGTTTCTCAATTTTTGGCGTTTTAGGGCCATAAAACATGAATTCAGAACGATTTTCGATTTTCGTGTGCTAATGTTCACACCAACTTCATAAATTCGGGTGATGGATTTCGAATCGCCTACAATTTTGTCGGTCCATCAGAAACGACCTAACGAACAATAATCATTGCTTTGTTGTGACTATTACTTAATTTTACCGTTTTAGGGCCATAAAATAAGAATTCTATACAATTTCCAATGTTTCATGTCTGCTAATGTCCACGCCATCTTCATGAATTCGGATGGCGGGTTTTGAATCGCCTAAAATTTTGTGGACCCATAAGAAATGACCTAATGAACAATAGTCATCGCTTCTCCATAAATGTTCCTCGTTCTTTGGTATTTTATGGCCATAAAATAGGAATTCAAGATGATTTCTAATTTTTCGTATGTTAATATCTACGCTATCTTCATGAATTCGGGCGATGGGCTCCGAATCGCCTAAAATTTTGCGGGCCCATCAGAAACGACCTAATGATTAATAGTTATTGTTTTTCCATGACCGTATTCCATTTTTAACGTTTTAAGGTCATAAAACATAAATTCATAATGATTTTTAATTTTTTATGTGCTAATATTCACGACATTTTTATGAATTTGGGTGACGGGGAACATATTCTTATTTGAAAAATATTCCCGGAGCTAAACCCTTAACTCCTATGTCACACAATTACTATTCCGTACTCTCTTTCCCCATTGTAACGCTGTTTCTCAGAAAATTTGTTAGAAAATGACACAATTTTATATTTGAAAAGTATTTAATGATTCTTAGCAATCTTATACTATATGCATGACTTGTCGAGACTCCACAAAATGTAAAAACTAACTTTTTTTGTTTATTATCTTTTTGTGAAGCATATGAAGTGATATGGAGAACAACCACCTATTATTCAATTTTGATAATAAGAAGAATTCGGTTACCTTGTATAAATTAAAGTCTTTTTCTATAATTAGAAAAAAGAAAAAGAATCTGTATCTAATTAAATGTCGAAACGTTAAGACGTATTCGAATTTTGCCTCTTTTTTTTTTTTGGTAATTAAGAATTTTATTACTCATCAAGTGAATCTATCTATATTTATATCTATCTACAATATATTAAAAGCACGAAGGCCCTATCAAAATATTGTTCGCCTTTTTTACCCTTTGTAAGTGCATTATATGTTGGATATACTTGTAATTCTAATCATTAATTATTATTTTTGAGCAAAATTAAAAACTATCATATGCTTCCTTTTAGATTTAGAATTCTTATTGTTTGACATACTTGCCGTACGAGTTTTTTTTCTTTTTTATTTTTGTTTCCTTTAGTTTTAGGATCCTTAGTACGGTAAGTCTTTTTTCCATTGTCTTTTTTGTGTTTGTTTAGGACGCAATTTCTATTGTCTTTTTTGTGTAGGTTTAGGATTCAATTTGGTATACTAAAACAGTTTAGAATAAGGAGGAGCTAACCATTTCTATAAAAGAAGTCACCATCCTATATTCTTTGTCATAAACTGCTCATAGCATTGATGTCCGCATAAGTAATTTTTTTGTGATTTGAGGTAAATTTTACTATATTTTTAAAGTTATGTAATAATGGTCGTTCGTACA
This sequence comes from Nicotiana tabacum, assembly GCF_000715075.1. Classification (NCBI taxonomy): domain Eukaryota; kingdom Viridiplantae; phylum Streptophyta; class Magnoliopsida; order Solanales; family Solanaceae; genus Nicotiana; species Nicotiana tabacum. The sequence continues at coordinate 202,270,703 of NC_134087.1, forward strand.
TTATTAAGTAACAGCTCCACATTGAATATTTGTTAATTATGATTTTGTTTGCAATACTTCATATATGGTCATTGGCTTAAAACTGACTCATATACAAATGTTGTATAGGTTGTTTAGATCGTTGCATTTGTCGCATAAAATTGGTTAGGCATTCTAACTCATATCCCTTGAATATTTCATTAATTTAAGATCATTTTCATTCTAGGGTTTGATAGTTTTAAACTACCGTGTGCTTCCTTTTAATTTTAGAATTATTTAGAATTTATATTATTTGAGATTCTTGCCTTACGGGGGGCTTTTCCCCTTTGGTTTTTGTTTCCGTTAGTTTTAGAATTTTTGAAAATTTTCTTTCGTTGCTTTTTCTTTTGTCCATACCTTTCTTAGAGGGTTCCAAACATAATGCTATAGAAATTCTTTGTATAGATAAGCTTGTACTCCACTATCTTTTGAGCATATCTCGAAATATGATGCTCGTGGCATCGTCCCATCCTATAATATTTTGTAATTTTGCTTGCTCCAATAGCTTTTTTTAAAAAAATTCATAAACGTTCAATATTTAGCGCGCACACAAAATAAGCACAAAGTTACGTCTCCATATTAGTAGTCATTAATTAAAAATACAAATACCAAATAAGATACTATTTCTTTTTCATACATGCGTGATTACATACAAATAGTTTTATTATTATCTATACTATATTAAAAGTACGAAGGCTCTTAGCGAAATATCGTTCGTCTTTTTTACCCTTCAAAAACAACTTTCACAATAGACAAAATTATAATTTAAGTTACTCTCCTAATATTTAGGACATTGAAATCAATTAAAAGTTTGCATATTAAATCTATCCTTATTAAACTATGTAAAAAGTTCTAATATTTAGGACATAGTATCAATTAATATTTTACCTTATATAAATTGTACTAATTATAAAATCCACACTTGGTGTAATACTTATAAACCAAGACTAGAACGAGATTATATGTGCCTTCATTTTTTTTGGCATAATACATACGGAGACACCTAAAGTTGGCACGATCTTTCACTTAGACACTTAAATTAGACCTCTTTCCAAGTAGACACGTTTCTTAGGCAATTCTCATACCAATTAGACACGTTTTTGCTGGCTTATTAATTAACCAAGCGCGTGTTCTGCAATCTCCGTCTACGTGGCAAAAGTAACCATTATAAATCGTGCCACATCATTTTTTATGTCCACCTCACTGTCCACCTCAGCTATATAGTGTTATTTCCACTAAAATACAAATAACTAGCCCTAAACAAACGATCTAAACATATTATCATTGTTCCTTTTACCTTCGATGAAAACGAAGAAAGGTCCTACCACTATTAATCTTCTTCTTTTGGTCAATGGTGTTGGAATCTAGTATTTTCACTGATTTCTCACCGTATTTACAACGCTTCAAGGTCCAATCTCTCCTTATTTTCTATTGCTACAGCTATTCTTCCTTCCAATAGTAAATAAATTCAAGGGCCTTGGAGCTTGATCTTGAATCTATATTTGTTGCTACGAGCGATGATCTTGAATTCAACTTGCACGAACTTTGATTTGAACTCGTACTCGTTGAATGTTGATTTGTTCTTCGTTCTTGAGCTTGATCTTGATTTGTTCTTCGTCCTTGAGCTTGAACTTGATTGCTTGAAGCTTGAAACTGTAGAGAAATTTGCGGCGTTTGATCCACAAGCTCTTTGTTGCTTCTTGTTATAACTTCCGGTGTCTTTTCTAGATTATGATGACCCCTATTTATAGTTGTGGGAGAGAAGAATTATGATAAGAACAAACTCTTTCCGACCAATCAAATTGAAGAGTGACAAGGCCGCATTTGATTGGTCAGAACATGACACTTGCACACGTGGTGCGATTTCATTGGCCTTTTAATTTGACTTGGCATGCCTTGTCATTTTGACATGTGGCATGATCCTTTTGGCTCTTCCGCTTGACTTGTCATGCCACGTCATTTGACACATGACACCAATCTGGGCCTCTAGAAAGATGTCATCTTGGGCTTAATGAAGTGGGTTCATCACTTTAGCCCAATTAAATGGGCTAGCCCAATAGATTAAGACTTATTTATTTAATCCATATATATTGGACTTATATAATTAATTTAATTATATTAGTCCATAATATTTGACCTAAAATACATTTAATTGAGATTAAATCCAAATTTCATTATGGATTTAAATTCAATAAAATTTTAATTGTCTACAAATATTTAAACTCCCTTATATTTGATTTTTTTTTCTTCGTAACTTACAAAATTTCTCCTTGTTATGAAGAGGGGCATTACAAGAAAATCTGAAATAAAATCTAAGTAGTTAAAGAAAAAGGAAACGAGCAATATATGAAATGACAAAAAGAATCACTTTAAGGGGGTGGACAAGATTGTAAGGACTATAAGACACAAAAAGGAAAGGTTCTAAAAAAAATTAAAAGAAAATTTGCAGTGGCAATTTGCTTTTTCACCCCTTGGAAATTAGAAAAGGAAGAAAGAAAGAAAAAAAACGATGTTGGCATATTTTTAAAAAATATCAGTTAATATATCAACTACGCCTTAATTTAATTTAGGACTACTCTACGAGGTCGTTAGGTTGATAATTTGTAGTAATTAACCCAAACATAGAATTCAACATAAGAAATGTAATACTGGCTGCATTAAAAAAAATCACGGTAACGAATAATATAGTGTTTGGTTAAAAATATGAAACAATACATACATTAAGTTATGCAATAAGAAAATCTCGAAATTTCTAAATTCATGAAATTTTCACAGGGAGATCAAAGACATCAAATATTGTCTTTTTCAAAGTCGTCGAAGTGATCAATGGATGTTCTTCATTTTTATGGAGATCAAATATATCTCAAGAAAATTACAATCATTCTACGTTCGAGAAATACGTTATTTAAGTCCTCGAATTACGGAGGACGATCTAGAGAGAAAAATCAAGGAAACAAACAAAATTATATCCGCAAAAATTCATCAATAAAATCTCTTCTTCTCTATATTTGAGAAGTTTTATTTTGTGTCTCATACAACTTACACTGGTTGTATGAGGCTCCTTTTTGTCTCACAAATTTGTGGACCCTAATCTTACACTTCTGGGTCCACAAAATTGTAAGACAAAAAAATTGTCTCATACAACTAGTGTCAGTTGTGGGAGACACAAAATAAAATTTTCCCTCGCTATACTAATGAACACATATTTTCCATCATTTTCAAAAAACCAAAAAAATGTATTATTTTATGTTCAATAATTTGCTAGTACTTAACCAAAAGACGCCTATGTTTATTTCGCTCAAACTTGAGACCCTAATGTTCAATAATTTGCTTTTGGAGACAACTTTCTGTCATCATATTATTCGTTTCCGAGGATGTCAAATTTTAAAAAGAATAATATACTTCAAAAAAATATTACTCCCTCCGTTTCATAGCCCGTTTGGCCAAGCTGCAAAAATCAGTTTATTTTGAGAATTCTTTTTTTCAAAAGTGTTTTTCTCAAAAGTACTTTTGGTGAGAAGCAGTTTGTGTTTGACTAATTAATTTGAAAAGCACTTCTGAGCAGCGATTAGTATTTGGCCAAGCTTTAAAAAACTGCTTCTAAGTGTATTTTTTTCAAAAGTGTTTCTCAAAAAAGTGCTTTTGGAGAGAAACTATTTTTTTCTGCTTCTCCAAAACTACTTCTGTTTCTCCTCAAAATCACTTTTTTCTTTCCAAAAGTTTGGCCAAACGCCTCAATTTTGGCCAAAAGTGTTTTTTGCAAAAAAAAAACACTTTTGGCCAAAAAAAGAAGCTTGGCCAAACAGGCTATCAGTTTATGTTAACATATTTCCTTTTTGGTCTGTTCCAAAAAGAATGACCCCTTTCTAAAACCGAGACTCAATTGATAACCCTTACAATTCTACCATAAATGAGAAGGTTTTATAACCACACAAATATCCTGGACCCCTTTTTAACTTGTTTGAGACTATAAATTTCAAAAGTCTTCGCTTTTTTCTTAAACTTCATACTCAATCAAACAGGTTCACATAAATTGAAACGGTAGGACTACTTACTACCTTAACCTTAAAAATAAATAAATAAACAAATAGACAATTACCAAAATGTAGTGGCGTAGAGTGCAGTGGGAACCCCTGTAGTTTGAGATTGAAAGAAAATTGATTGATTGATTTGATAAAGCAATTGAGTTGGATGGACAACAATGGCACCTAATACAAGTTTAAATTCATGATATATTGTAGTCCAATTTGTAGCTTCTTAGCTACTAGCCTACCACCACCACAAAAAAAAAAGGTAAAAATAAAAAAAGTATTAGTATTGCCAGACAGAGGTCAAAGATTTTTATTTTTTTTAAAATGAGGGGAAGAATCAACGAGATGAGTGTTGAGGAAAATTTTAAACTCAAAATGTTAGAAAGTGCAAAATCAAAGAGCACAAAAGCTATTATATTTATTGCAATGAAAGTTATTGTCGGTATTGGAAATGTCCTTAGTTACCCCCATTAATTTCATGGCACAAATTCAGCATTGAAAAATAAATATTTAATTATACCATTTTGGAAAAGAAAGCAGAGGTCTAAGTAATTTGATAACCAACCTTTTTTCCTTTTTTAGTCAAAAGGAATTAACTTTACCTTATCTAATGTGATAAGGTTTAACTAAATACAAAATTTAAGAGAAAAAATAACGTTTAATACTCTATTTTAAACGTGCCATGATGTTTTTATGAACACAAAAGCATGTTATTAAGGAAAAAATTGAAAGTTAAAATTTATTTTCTTTCAAATATAAGAAGGCATTTTTCTTTTTTAAACAAATTGAAGAAAAAAATGCTACATAAAATGAAAGAGGGAGTAATATTTGCATCACTTGCACTACCAATATATAAAAAAGCACACCAACTTATGGGCACAACTGACTACAAGATTTTGACTTAACAATCACTGGATACATGAAACTACAACACAATTACGCCTCAGTCCCAAACTGTATGGATGAAACTGAAGCTGATATATACATCAATTGATCGATCAATTACTCCTCCAATTTCAAATTAGTCAAAATCGACTACATTAATAGTAACATTTTGGATCGCTCTGTTCAAATACATTTCAATTTTGAATACTCACTAAAGAAGAATACAAAAAACTCATATGAGATCAAATTTTGTAAACAGGAGTGATACCCAAAAGATGGAAACACTTTCTCATGACAACTGCTGTTGCCTCGCATAGCAAGAGCCTGCTTGTTTCCTCCGCTGAGCCAACCACCTGCCACGTTCCAAAATGTATATTCGTAAATGCTAGCTATCAACTTAAATACCATATGTACTCTACATAGTATCTTTCTTTTGGTTAAATTATCCGATATCCAAAGTCGGTCTAACTGATCTGAATATGCGCCAGAGAGGCCTGCTAAAGGTGTGAAGTGCTCTCTACTGGAAAAACCTTCTCGTTAAGGGTGGAGGGATCTTAGCTACCCCACCACACCCCTCAGCGATTTCTACATAGTATCTTCACCACTTTTCAAGATTTTCATGAATCTTAGACAATGAACTATTATTATTTGGTGTTTTATTAGTGGTTTCGAGCTGGTCTATTTGCAACTTAAGCCACGGGTTAAACGGGTGCACAACATTTGTTTTCAGCATTTCTTTGGTTTACATTATTCTCAGCTAGGAGAACTTCATACCTGACAGTTGGTATAGAATTTAGTGAAGTCTTCAGATAATTTGTAAAGATATTCACACAACAAGTTGGGCAAAAGATTGGTACAAGCTTCTTCAACAATCTGCAAAATGAGATGGCAAAATTTACTTGATTAAAACTTCGTTCCTAGAAATCGAATAATAAAAACCCGTTTAAGTGCTAACAAGTAATAAAATTCCATATATTCTTACTTCAGGAAATTGGAGCAAATGGAGTCCTAACATGCGTTCATCTTGATGAGCCAAATCCATCGCCCCACTCTGTCCAACGAAAACGATTCAACAATCACATATAGTAATTCTAACGCCACTGTTGTAATTTTAACATGATTGAAATATCAGTTAACATTGATAAACTATGACATTTATTATGTGTTTGCCTACTTCAATGTTTCTGGGGCGGCCAAAAGGGGCCTTAGAGAAAACGGTTAAAAATTCTTGATAAAGAAAAGTTCAGTTGGAGCACATAAAAAGGATGAGATTACCTTTTTTAACTCCTCTATATCTCTACCGGATTTCCTGATAATTGAACAAATGCGAGCATGTGCATACAGCAAATACACAGCGGTATTTCCCTGCCCATAAAAGAAAAATAAGAGAATCAAATTTCAAACAGAGTAATAGAATACAAAGGCTGCAGCAAAAATAAGTAATTGAACGAACATATCCCTACATATTGAGAGCGTTCATAAATGAACAAGCATCGGCTCCTCAAATTGTAAAAGAAGTCTGGTGTAATTAAAGAATTGAACTTGGGTTTAATAACTCGTTGAAAATGATTAACAGATTTATTCATTTAATCGAAGGGATATCCATTCGCATACCTTATCACTAAGCATCTGATCGAAATTGAAGGTGTAATTAGTCAACCTGTTGTTCTTCAGGTCAGCATATCTGTTTTGGGGTACCAAAAGAAGAAGAAAAAGGTCAAAACCCTGTTGAGACAACAAGAAAAGCATCAAAGCAAATGCATAGCAAAACTCTCACTATGTTTTTGCCAAGATTGTAAATGTTCTTTTTAGCGCTCTTTTTTAAGAATTACTTTTTCGTTCTATATGGCATAATTTGACTAGACTCAGAGATTAAAGAGTTAATTTGAGTTGTTTGTCAGTTGATAAAATTTTGATTTGATAGGTAGAATTACAGATTATGGATTAATTTTCAATTATTAAATGAATTTGATTTCTTAAAACTTGTAATACTTTTATTGGAATAAAATTGATACACACAAAGTATTTTACTCAACAGAAATTGGAGAGTGCATTGCCATAACTAACAATGTAATTTCTTCTTACGCATAACACTCCCTTTATTCCAAGTTAACAGTCTTTAATTTTTCGGTAGTCAATTAATATCTCCACTTCTACAGAATAAGAAAACGTTCTTCTAAGAAAAAGTTTTTAGATTTCTGGCTTTCACTAAAAGTACTTACATGGAAAAGACAACTGCGATTAATACACAAGCATGAGGAAACTTACTTAACAGCACCGTATCCTACTGCTTCAGCAGTTTGATCCAGTTCCTCAGCTGTCCATTCTTTAGCCTTACCTGATAAGACAAACATGATATAAACTTGAAGTGGTACTCTCGCACAATTGCACAACATTATTACCCATAGTATTTATAAGGAAGAAGCTATTACAGGCAAAAGACAAACAAGTAGAAAAAGAGAATAACAACAAATAACATAGAGCAGACCTCTTTCTTCAAGTGCTAATTTACACCGGCTTTTGGCCTCATCAAGCAAATCAACAAGCTTCACCACCTCAGTACTTCGCGTACGGAACCGTTTCCCGTCTTCTCCTAAAACTAGACCAAATCCGACATGACTAGCTTTGGGATAATCATTCTCGTTTGAGGGAAGCCAACCCGCACGTTTTGCAGCCTGGAAGAAGAAAAAAACATGAGAATAATGCTCAACCCCAATAAAGCTGCTTGATTATCTCATACGCTAACTGCGGAAAAAGAAAACAGGTATCGATATCAGAAACTTACAGAAAAGAACATTTCAAAGTGCTCTCGCTGGCCAATGTCAGTCACATATATCATCCAGTCTGCTTTTTCTTCATTAAGCCGATACCTACAAAGTTGCAGATAAGACGCCTAAGTGAAGTATACATCTCTTCAAACTCTAGTAGCTTCTGTACAAACTCTAGTTATATCCTTGATGAGAAAATAGGCTATAATTGCAAAGCCGGTCAAGAAACACGAATTGCAAACAAAACTAACCATAGAGCAGTAAGATCTGTTGAGGCATAGTTGAAACCACCATCCCTCTTCACAACAATAAGAGGTATTTTCTTCCCTTCAATAAAGATAACACGAGCTCCTTCACTTTCTTCAATTAATCCTTTCTCATTAAGCAACTCCAGAGCCTTGGGAATATATGGATTATAAAAGCTTTCACCCTAAAAGAATCCATCAGCCTTTGGTTCAATCCAAGACATGTGCACAAAAGGCTCAATACAAAACAAAAAGCAGAAATCAGCTGGAAAACCCTCCAACAACAATCAATTCGTCTGAAGTCCTTATACAACATATAACAGACTATCTATACATTCAAAAATGAATAGTTCATTTACCGAAAAGTAATTCAATACCAGAGACGATATGGTCCAATTTCAATAAAACCATAAACTGTTTCCTTTGACCTAAATACACCAACTTTTTTTGACAGGCAAGTTGTAAACCAAATTCAGGACGAAATTAGTTTAGAATATACACCGAGTTCTTTTACTCACCCCCCCCCCCCAATAAGTTTGCATCATCAATAATAATCTATAAACACCACCAAGTCTAAGAGTGACATGACCAAGAGCAGTAAGATCTGTTGAAATTGGACATGACCAACCCAGGCAACAGCATTTACAAACCATTTTTCGTCCATTAAATAATGAGTGAAATGACAACTCACTATTCAGATTAATTCACTTTTTTTTCTTTCTCAGCAATTATCACTATTCAAATCACAAGGGAGCTGCAAAATAAACAGTACAAATTCCAGTGATATTTAAACACTCAACGCAATCTTTTTCTTTTGAGATTTCTCCTTCACAAAGGAAGGGGTAAGGACAGCCATGTTAAAATAAAAATATGCGGCTATATTTCTGAGGAATACCACTCTTGCAGTTATGATATCTGCACATATTAACAAATTACAATTTAATACATAAAATAAACTAAAAGACACATCAATCTCTACTGACTATCTTACGTTCTAGTCCCCAGTAACTAACATAACCACATATTTTATTTTATTTTTAAGAAGGTAACAGTAAACATAACCACATATTGCAGTCCGCCAAAATCTGCCACACATTATTTTCTGTGCATTTCATATTTCACTATCTTCTGAACTACCAGAATCACTTCTTTATAAGTCAAAGCACAAGGATGCAAGAGACAGAAAGCAGATTCACCCTTATCAGGAGCTAAAGTTGGCACACACTACCTGTCATTTTAATAGCATGTAGCAACTGAAAAGCTTGACCATGGCCTATGAGGAGGCTAGGCAAAAACTAAAATGGCAATCACATGATATGCGAAAGGCAAAACCAGGATTACTGCATGTCTCCATAGAGTCATCACTAAGCAATTAAGGTGGAAGAAAAAGCTGAAGGCAGTACCTTTTCCTCTAAGTGAACTCCAAGTCTCTCATACACCTTCTGAAATTCTTTTCGGCTGATTTCACATATTTGCGCCCATGCCTTCCTATACTTCTCCTCCCCACCCTGTGAGACAAGCACATGCACAGATAAGACAAATGCATCAGATACAAGTATGATATGTAATCTCTTTTTCCCTTGAGCAGCAACACAAGAGAAGCAACAGAAACCCGAAAATGTATTCATCCCTCCCCCTCCCACGACGACAAAATAACTAGTCAACTGTGCATGAGCTCTCGAAAAAGATAAACATGATATAGGTATAAAATAAAAAAATAACAAATAAAAGCTCACCTGAAGACTAACAACTGCCTTTTGCGCCCTTTCCTTAAAATCAGGATCACTATCAAATCTTTGTTTTGACGCCTTATAGAATGCCTAGAATAAATGAGAACAATGATTACCACGTCAAGTAAAATAAATTTCTGCCTTTACATCGACACAAACACCTGCTCTCCGAAAGAAAAACTCAAGAAACATGATTTAAGACGTGTTTTGGAAACGAGTAAGCTCAATATTTATTTGCATATTAAGCATTGGAGGTTGCCAAATATGTGCAATTCTAAATCTCAAAACTTTTTACAATTTGCTAGTCATGGCCAATAATTGCAGCCTCAATGTATCAATACTTAATAATAGGTCAGGGAATAACTGCAAAGAAAGAGCATGGGTATACAAGGGAAAGAATTCCACTCTAATAAGAAATCCCAATCCAATGCTAGCCTTTAATATGCACTTTGCATGCTTACAGAATGCAAATGGAGATAACAACAGGAAAAATACGGTTCGATGAATAAGAGGCAATAGACTCACCTCCAGATCTCCAATCGCTGGAGTACTACCAGCTTCCCAGTTAGGAAATTTTTCAAAAAGGAACTCAATTAACATTCCAAACTGCAAAAGATATAACAGGTATTAGGCCCTAAAACAAATTCGTAAGGCAACAAACATTTCTAGTGAAAGACATACTCCTACAGTAAGGCAATTTTAAACATAGATGAAAATAATTCATTCTTCACTGTAAAAATCCAATGAACTACATTAAAAAAAAAAAAATCTTCCCCTTGAAAACAAATTGAAGTTAGATAGCTCTTTGCTTCTAACCATTAGTTACATGCACTTAAATAAATTACTGACACCAAGACAATCTTGTTATACATTTAAAGGGTAAATGCACGATATCTTGTAAGCTTGTAAAGAACAATAGCTGATCGAGCAGCTCAGATAACTACTTTATTGGTTTGAAGATAGAAAACACTTGTGGTTCTCTCATATGATTACGTTGAAGGACGAGCGGAACAAAAAAGATTTGGAAGCAAAATTGCCAATAGATATATCCCATAGGTATTACTCATCGGAAGTGAATAATAAAATGAGAGATTATTGAGCATGAAATTACCTGTGTGCCCCAGTCACCCACATGGTTTCTCCGAAGAACTTCAACATTGGAAAACTCCAGCATACGGGCTAAAGTGTCTCCAATAATAGTAGATCTTAAATGACCGACATGCATCTCTTTTGCTATGTTGGGTGATGAAAAGTCAACAACCGTCCTTTTAACAGGAAGCTTCGGTGCCCATGTCTCGATGCCATCTATTAGCATCTTTTGAACGCTCTGCACCAGTAAGATAGAAGTGTTATCATATGATCCTAACTAACCAACTAAACAACTGCCGACATAAATAGAGCTGGTTAAAAAAATTACCTTTGCTATCCATTGCCTTGCTAATACAATATTAATGAAACCAGGTCCTGCTATAGAGCAATTCTCTATCATGTCCGACCCAGGAAGATTTTCTACAATTGCCTAAATTTTGAAAAACTGATATTTAGTTGCTACCTTTCACTTCTAGTATCATGTTTAGAAAAGAAATAAGAGATTAGCAGGATATCAAATCACCTTTCCAACAGGTTGAGGACCCTTGAACTGTGTACCTTTGCCTTTAATTTTATTCCACAAGCTCATTGCATTATTGCTGTCCAAAGTTACATAGTGAGAACTTAGAGGAACTAGTTAATTTATTTACTTACATAACAAACAGCTAGAAGTCTTAGTAAATAGCCTTTAACTTAGAGCATAATCGGAGTAATCCATACCATTGGTAGTCGCCATTTTTTGGATCATTGCAAATAGCAACCAAAGGCGGCACATCTGAAATATCAGGGAATGCTGCTCGAAGTGATTCCTCAAATAGCTTCGCTAATTGCTGCTTTAGACTCCCAATACTTTCTTTATCCTGTTCAGAGAAGAGGTGGGCATAAATAACGTCCATGTTTAGCAGAAAATTTCGAGCGCACAACCTATCTGTACTATTTAGGGATGGTTACAAGGATATTATATTATGAGATTGTGACTTACAGTTTCCATTGTTGATATTGTCTTTGAAGATACTTCTACCGCACTGAAAAATCTCCTAGATGTTGCTCTGAGAATACCTGTCTAGTGTTACGACAACCATAACAGAAATTACTTAAAGCAATCCTACATTGCATATAAAGGAAATAGATGAAATACAGTGAAATAATCAACCTTTGGGAACAATATTTTAACACATAAGGTAGTACCAACAACTTCAGAAGTCGTAATGTGCTGTTTCTAAAGGTGGTGGTTAACATGGAAGATCATAATAGTTCATGGGTGTGTTTGTTATGAAGGATGCTTTCCAATTTCCCCATCTTTGGTTGGCTTATATGTTTTGGGAAACATTTTACTCATGAACTCATTTTTCTACAATTGGAGGAAAATGACTTCCCTACTAGAAGGAGGGAAAATCTTTTCCAAAACTCTTTTTCGACCTTCCCCACCCTCACCCTCCACCACCACCCAATCCCCACCCCCGCTCCCACCCTCACCCCAACCCCACAACCTCCCCCGCACCCCTACCCTCGCCGCCACCATCCCGGCCCCTAGACGCCGACCTACCACTCTCCCCCGCCCTTACCCATTTCGTCTCCCACAATGTTTGCCTAATTTAAATATTTTCTGCTACCTAACTAAACACCAAAAAATTTAAATAAGTAAGAAACCCACTTATTTTTCAAGAAAACATTTTTCAAGGAACCAAACATAACCCATATGGGCATCTCATTTGACATAATTTATATTATATAACAAGTGTTTAATTTACTATCAAGAAAGACATACTCCCTATTTCTTCTTTTGTGTTTGTTACTTTACTCGTCAGTCCATCCAAAACTGCTACTTCCTTACTTAATGAGCTTCAATTGTGAGTTCTACAACATTTTTCTCGTGACCTCATGACTCGAGATTGAGAAAACTTGCTAGGTCCTTCGGTTGTCTTCTTTCTTAATGAAAAGAACTTTTTTTTTATAACCGAGATATTCCCGAGGGCTACTAGCGCAAAGTTTGAAACTAAATAGGTAATGGGCCCACACTCCACACCTCTACTGTTCTCCACTTAAATACCATGCTATTGTTTGCGCCTTTACGGCGGGAACCTGTGATGTGCGCCTAGCCCACACATCAAGCATTGCACTCTTACCATAAGACCAAAGCTCCGGTGGCAAATAGAGCTTATACACGACATGTGCAAAGGCGGATGCAGCATACAAGTGTCGGTTTCATTGAAACTCAGTACTTCCGACGCGGAGCATGAATTTATGTGTAAAAGTTCACTAAAATTACAATAAATAGTAGATATGAACCTATAACATAAAAAAAATCAATGGGTTCAATGCTAAAACCTTAATATTTGAACCCATAACGCTTAAATTTTGGATCTGCCTCTGGACATATGTGTTAATGGTTTTGTAAGAGGTTGTCCAATGGATTAGTCGAGGTGTACACAAGTTGGACCATACGCCACAATCATTTAAAACGAACAAAGCGGTGTAGTATATTCCATTTATCATGAACTACATTACAAACTTGACCAACATCCCTTAGGAAGCCACTGAGCAAGCTACAAGGGTTCAGCCACATTACCTTAAAAAATAGGGGGAAGAGTATAATAATGACCCATTTAAGTCAGGGTTAACATTACATAGAGACATACATTCCCAGTTTCAAGAGTCAACGTCCACTGCATAGAGCTACAGTTAAGTGAAATTAAGCTCAACCCTTAAGCTATACTCCCATAAAAAACAGCAAAAACACACCCAACAAAGGACAAAGAACCAAGTCTAAGCAGTAAATAACCATAAATTCCCTAACTTTTCAAGAAAACAATATCCAAAAAATATATATAAATATATAAATTCTAAGTTCCACAAGTTAGTCCCTTTAACACCAATAGAAAGAAAATACTACAAATTGCATTCATACTTTTGTCCAATTACTAGCTACCCAACCCAAGAAAAAACTCATCAAATACTAAAAGAAACAATCTTTCTATAAGTTACATTATAAATAGTCAAAGAAAATTAAAGAAAAACATTAAAAAAAACAATAACAACTACACCTCAGTCCCAAACAAGTCCGGGATAGCTATACGAATCCTCATTTGTCCAGAAAACAACAACTTTTCAATAAGTTACATTAACAAAGGCATAAGAAATTAAAAAAAGAAAAAAACACCATTATCCTAATTTCATCAATCAAAACCAAAGTGAACACAAAACAAAATTTAAAAAAAAAAAAAAAGGAAACCCATAAACAGACTAAGAGAGACGCTTACGGGTATTGAGAGAAAAAGGAGAGAAATTGGAGTATAGGAGCTGAGCAGAGGGAGGCGGAGAAAGTGAAAGCAAAGGTGGAAGTTTGAGTGACAAGGTAAAGCTGCTCATTCCTTTGTTTGGGTTTTATTTTACTTTTTTTTTAATTCTGTTTTGCCATTTTAGTATTGGGGGCAGTGTTGCGTTGGTCTTCTGTTCGTTAGGGTTTTTGTAGGGATTTGGACATTTGTATAGGAGCTACTAGCTAGGTCTCATTTTCCAATTTTGCATTATTACTTGGAAAAATTACGCGACGTATCAATCGTTGATACAGGTTATATTTGTTGCGCAGACGAATAATGTTGACACAAATTATATTTATTGCGTATTTGAATGCAAGTGATACAAGTCGATAATAATTAAACAGTAGCTACACATGCTAATTACGTAAACTATAGTTATTAGACTCTAAACTATAATGCTTTATGAAAATTTCTCTTATTATTTTACAATAAGAGAACTTCATGAATGATGTCTGTGTATGACATATAGGTCACAGTTTAAGCCGTGTAAGTAGCCGCTAATGTTTATGTTGTCTATGTCATAATCTTGAGTTCGACCCTTCCCCAAATCCTCGTCGGTTTGTGGAGGGATTTTCATCTATAGCAGCCCCGATGACCAGGTTGACCCAGAAGGGTGCCCCGTTCAGATGGTCAGACGAGTGTGAGGTGAGCTTTCAGAAACTCAAGACTACTTTGACTACGCGCCAATTTGTTACGACCCAGATTTTCCACCGTCGGGATCGTGATGGCGCCTAACTCTTAGAATGTTAGGCAAGCCAACAGATATAGTTCTAACACATTAATCATAAACCAAAACAATATTTAACATTAATTTAAACTAAACATATATGAAGTGCGGAAATTCCATAACAGTTTAAAACGCTAATACATAACTACCTAAAAGATCTGGTGTCACAATTCACGAACTTTTAAATTTTTTTTACAATTACTGGTTTAAAAGAAATATATCTATTGCATGAATACGAGATGTTTTGTGCAGGTAACTGTTTTTTCTTTTTAATAAGGGAACGCCATGAGATCATGTGGCTATTTTCACTAGTAATAATATCTTTTGTTGGCTTCTTTTTAATTCATGTTAATCTTGATTTATACAATTGCTGCTTTTGTTAGTTCTATTATTAGCTAAATAAGTAGTACATAGTTTAATTGTTTTCAATGTTCCATTCGTCGAAAAAAAATATTTTCTTTTTCAAATTTTAAATATCCTTAAAGAATTTCTTAATTTCTGCCACCAACTATCAACCAGAAATTGGTAAAATAAGAATACTAAAAGATTAATGACAAGCCTAAATAAATTTGAATCTGAAAAATAAATAAGCTTATGATAAATAAATTCATTTGGATGTAAGAAACAACGAGTTTGTCTGAAATTGATTTTATATATATATATATAACAATTATAGAAAGTTTAAGTGTGCGCCATTTTTAAGCGAGATATAAAGAAGCAAACAAGAAAAGGCATACAGTTGAAATCACTCTCCATGCCACATGATATGATTAGGTGGTACCAAACACTTATAATATAAGGTCAGAACAGGGATGTTAAACCGGCTAATCGGGCGAATATGGTACGAGCCAAAAACAGGTTAAGCATAAATAAATAAAATATTTGATTTGTTCATATTTAATATGAATAAAAAAAATTAACCGATAAATAATATGTATATCCATCACTTCTCGAATGGTAATTTTGACTTCTTGTCCAAATACATACTATAGTACACTATTTATGCAGAGTAGAGGATATATTTACTTCATTTCCTTAGGTGCTTCTTTTAAAGGAAGGAGGTAATCTCTGCCACGGATTGGATCATCCTTCGCTTCGTATTATATAAATACTTTAATAATAATATAAATATAAAATTAATATTATTATTTCATGATCAACATTTAGTTAGTACATAGGGATCGTTTGGTATGAGGTGTAAGTAGATATCGTGCTGGTATAAAAATTTAATATCACCTTAATACTTTGTTTGATTAGTAAATCTGGTATAACTGATCCAGGGATTAAAATTAGTGTCGGGATAACTTATACCTTCTTCTTAGAAATTATGCAATTGTCATTTGTAATACAACATATTAAACAGTGGATAAAAAATAATCACAGCATAACTTATCCCGGCATAACTGTATTCAAACCAAACGACCCCTTAGGGGTCGTGTTTGGTATGAGGTATAAGTAGATATAGTGCTAGTATAAAAATTTAATACCGCCTTAATACTTTGTTTGGTTAGCAAACTTGGTATAAGTTATCCCTTGGATTAAAATTAGTATCGGGATGTCACGACCTAAATCGGAGGGCCGCAACGGACACCCGGTGCCTTACCCAACAGAGTATCAACGTAACGTATCTTTCTTATATGCCATCATGGGTAAATGGGCCGGAAGGGCCGTCATGACATAACCAGAATAAAACATAAAGGAATACTTGACATAGGACGACCAAACATGCAATACAAGCTTATACGTGTAACATAAGGTCCTATAAGACCGAAATGAACACTCGTACACTGAACATAGGCCGACAAAGCTATACAATTTTTCATATACATGACATCTGTCTACAAACCTCTAAGAGTACATACACATCATAAAGGTCGGGACAGGGCCCCGCCATACCAATCAATATATGTCCAAATCATACTGACCGAATAGGCAACTCCGGAGCAAATGGAGTGCACTAACACCTTCCGCTGAGCTGATAGCCTAGTAGGAGGACTGTCAACCTGTCTATTGGGGACCTGCGGGTATGAAACACAGCGTCCCTAGGCAAAGGGACGTCAGTACGAATAAAGTACCGAGTATGTGAGGCAGGAAAGCATACATAAGAACAATAATGTAAAATGAGATATAGGAGATACAACTTGTAGTATCTGAGCGCCTCTGAGGGCTACTGACATGAAATGCATGACACATATATATACATAAACTTTTAAAAACATACGCTTCTGTGGGCATCATCATCATTATATCTTACCCGACCTCGAAGAGGACTCGGTAAAAACGTACCCCGCTATCATAAGGCTCGGTAGAATCATACTCAGACACGTGGAGCTCGGTAAACCCAACTAATCAGTTGTTGCACAATAGGTGTCGTACTCGACCGACTATAGCGCGACTCAATAAAGTAAAATAGATACTATATATAATTCATGCTACACTCATTGAATCACGTTCTAAACCTTTCGTAGTGACTTAAGGTCGTTGCACCTTCGATTAACATTATGGACATCCATACCCTCAATATGAACCTCAGTAGGATTCAAGGATCATACACACTTGCTTAGAATAACTTTATAAGGAAAGAACAACATGGACAACCTTAGTTGGTAGAAATAAATCCGTTATGAAATAGCGTATTCATTTCACTTTAGATCATGCCAAAGAAAGAAGGAAGTGCCTTAACATACCTTTGAAATCTTCTATCCAATCGTCAAGCAAGCTCAATATGATCTTCTTACGTCTACAATGAGTAAACCGACTTCGTCGTCATCATATAAGCGTTGTAACTCTCATATTTGGAAACCAATATTCTACAAGAAAATGGACAACACCTCCCATATTTGTGCTACAGCCCATATGCTACCAAAAGTCACCAAACAACCCAAACAACAACAATATAATTCACAATAAGCTCTCCGATTAGTTCAACAACCATTTTGAACAGCAATCTCGATTTACAATTAACAAAATATGGTTTGAATCCAATTCCTTTTCCATGAATCTTCCTACAACATATATAACATCATACTTATGCTTACCATATCATTTTCAACCCAAAACATCATAAGCATAATATTCAAATATAGTCCATATGCCTAGCACCTTAACCTTTATTGTCAGCATCTTATTTTTCATGTTATCTTCTTCAATCTACCGAATTAGCACATAGATAAGCTTAACAACAACAGCCACAACATAATAAAACTATTTATAACAATTTTCAGCCACGACAAACCATATATATAACCTTAACACAGCCCAAAAAAAAAGATAACAATTCCTTATGCCATGTCAATTACTATCTTGTAAATTTTCATTCAAACAACTCAACCTACAAATGATTGACCTTAAGCACAACCAAGAACATGACTTACTTACCTTAGGCAGTAGATACAACTTGAAATCCCCAGCTAGTGTACCTCACAACAACCCTCAATCACACCACAACACTAAAAGAGTTGTATTCTCTTCTTGAATAAACTTTTGTGTTCAAGTTGGTGTGTAAACACTTGTATTTCGCCTTGAAACTATAATATATATGAAGGAGGGACCGATTCTTAGACGAACCATAAGGAGCAACACGAAATTTGAGGCCACTTACCTTTGAAGAACCCTCTAAAACAGACATAAGATTATGAACTACAGTCTAGCAAGCACCACAGATTTCTAGCATTGAATTCATATTTTTATCTTAGGTTTCACCCTAGAATCACGGAGGAACCTTTGGAAAGTATTTAGGAGGGTTTAGGAACTATTGTGGATGAGCAAAATGAGAATTGACTTAAAGACAAGCTGAAGTTTTACACCAA
Source organism: Nicotiana tabacum (assembly GCF_000715075.1). Taxonomy (NCBI): domain Eukaryota; kingdom Viridiplantae; phylum Streptophyta; class Magnoliopsida; order Solanales; family Solanaceae; genus Nicotiana; species Nicotiana tabacum. The sequence continues at coordinate 202,289,325 of NC_134087.1, forward strand.
CTTTGTGGGTCCCATGAGAGCTGCTTGCGCGATCTCGTGAAAACACGAATATCTCTCTACTCTGATGTCGTATCGATGAACAGTTAAATATGTTAGAAACTAGACTCGTAGATCTTCAATTTGGTAGGTATATCACCCCATAATTTCAAGTATATTTGGAGAAAAGCTCGGATACATTTGACCTAATTTTCAGTAAATTTATGAATGTAACTTGTGATGATATTTGCCAACTCTTGTTCCATAACTTGCTTGCCTTCAAATCGTAGCAAATGACTATCATACGACTAAAATAACTCATAGCATAACCTCCTTATCATATTAAGAACCCTAGTCTCACCCCAAAGTACATGTCAAACATTTCAAACTTGTCGACTTTCGCCGAAACTTATTTTTTTCAATTGGTTTAGCTTCTAAGCTTTCCAACCCTATTGGTACTCGTTATTCATGATCTTAAATATTTGTAACCTCCAGGTAACATGATTAGGTTACTTTATTTGCTTCCAAATATAATCTTATTTTTGAGTTTACATCAATTGACTTATGACGTACTCTCACGTACGAAAAAATGGGGTGTAACACGGGATAACTTATACCTTGTAGGGAGAGGGGAGGTAATTAGTGGCGGGATAACTTATACCTTCTTTTTAGAAATTATGCAAATGTCATTTTTAATACAACATACCAAACGGTGGATAAAAAATAATACCAGGATAACTTATCTCAGCATAACCCGTATTCAAACCAAACGACCCCTTATGGTGTGTTTGATACGAAGGAAAATGTTTTTCATGGAAAATATTTTCTCATTTATTTTCCATTATTTGGTTGGTGAGTGAAAACCTTTTTTCGAAAAATATTTTTTAGTGTTTGGTTAGAGAGTAAAAAATATTTTTTAGGAAAATATATTTTTATGTTACTCTCTTCCCTCCCCCAAGTCTGTGTGTTTTATGTGCTCCCCCCCCCCCCCCCCACAAAAAAATACTCAATATTTTCTTCAAAAATTTAATTATTCTTCTAAAAATTCTTACAAATCCAAAGGAATTAATGTGTTGTTTTACTTTTTTATGCAAAAACAACGTTGAAATTTGTGCTCCATAACTGAAAAAAAATACTATTTTTTGGTTAAAAGAGAAAGTACTATTTCTCTAACATGAAAATAAAGTATTCATTTTGTTGAAATGAAAGAAAAATACTTTTTCTATATCATGAAAAGAAAATACTCATTTTGTTGAAATGAAAGAAAATACTTTTGTTGAAATAGAAAATACTTTTTACTACATCATTTTGTTGAAATAAAAGAAAATACTTTTTATTACATCATTTTGTTGAGATAAAAGAAAAGATTTTTTCTACATCATAAAAAGAAAGTTCCTTTTTTGTTAAAATGAAAAAAAATCTTTTTTATATCGTAAAAAGAAAATACTCATTTGTTGAAATGAAAAAAATACTCTATCTATAACTTTTAAAAAAATACCAATACTAATATTTCTATTTAGGGTGGGGTGGGTAGGTGGAGCTGGGGGTGGGATTTGGCGGGGATGGGAGGAAGGTTGAAAGAGTTTTGGAAAATATTTTTTCTTCTCTTGATAGGGAAAATATTTTCCTCCAATTGGAGGAAAATAAGTTCATGAAGAAAATATTTTTCAAAACATTTCAGTCAATCAAACATGAAAAAATTGTAAAATATTTTTCGGAAAATATTTTTCGGAAAATATTTTCCTTCATACCAAACACACCCTTAAAAATTAGTTTTTTATTTTGTATTAATATTCACATACTTTTTCAATGACAGTGATGTATATAATCATTTATTTACGTAGTCAAAGCTAAAAAGAGTTGTGTCCTTTTACTAGAACACATATTTTAAGGATACGCGAATTATTTTAATACAAGAAAGAACGAAAAGAATTATATATATATATATATATATATATATATATATATATATATATATATATATATATACACACACACATTATACTATATATATAGCGGTCATATTACAAAGACTTAAACTAAAACATTAAAAAATAAATTTTATCAAGTTATCTCTATAAAATTGTTGGTAAAGAAGAAGAACAATTAACCTTAAAAAGTTAAATTTCTTCAGCCAGCGAAAAACCAACCAACTCATTTAGTTTTGCTAGTATCTCCGGTGGCTTTGCACATCTTTCATGTGTTTTTATTGACTTTATCTAATATCATTTTAGTTATGTTATCTAATCATAATTCAAAGATACTTTCTCATCTCAAATTCACATAAATCTTATCTTTTGTATTTTTATAATATTTTTTATATTTTTACAATAAATTATAACAAATAGATTTTTCTTTTAATAATGTTTGAATATTCTCCTTTCATATAATATAGATTATAACTCTGTAACCAATGACTCATGACCAAATAATTATATCTTAGGTTTGATAAACGTGCATGAATGGAGTTATATTACGTGTTAATAACTTCCCAATTTAAAATAAAAGAGGCTTAGGAATAAGTAATTTTTAATATATAAAAATTATTGTTTTCATATAAAAAAAATATAGATTACTCTTACTCCTAAAAATTTAATTTATTCACTTTGATTTTATTGCTAAAAAATTTAAGTATTATTTAAATTTATCAATAATATTTTTGAGAGTTATTAAAATACTCTCACATTACCTTTATAATATAAATATTTCATTTTAAGATCTTATTTTGCTTCTTAAATTTTGTTTTAATTTTTAAAGTCATCAAATATTTAATATCTTAAGTAAATTTATTTACTTTATTTTATATTTAATTTATCCCAATATAAAAAAATTATTTAAAAAAAGGGCAGCCGGTGCACTAAGCTCCCACTATGCGGGCGTCTGAGTAAGGGCCGGACCACAATGGTCTATTGTAGCCTTACCCTACATTCCTGCAAGAGGCTATTTCTACGGTTCGAACACATGACCTCCTACTCACATGACAACAATTTTCCTAGTTACGCCAAGACTTAATATATAAAATTATTTATTTCCTTACAAATATAGATATTTAATTCTTTTAAATTCAATTTCAAAAACAACTTAGAATGTTCAGATGTCGATATTGTTTAATTTAGCAGATTATTTAGTTAATTATTTAATTTCCCCCCACTAAATACCATATTAGTTTTATGCTCGCACAACACTTTGGAACCATATTTTGGGACTACCACGTTGCTATTGTTTGATTTAGCAAATTATTTAGTTAATTATTTAATAATTTAGACTTGGAGTAATTATTTTTTTATTTTCGGGTTTTATAAATAATTTTAAAAAATGCCAAAAAAATGTGAGAGTTCCATGTTGTAGTTAACTGAATTGGAAGGTTTAAATCTTTTAAAGTTGTTTTCTATTTTAAATTATTTTTGAATCTCTAAATTTGTTGGAGGTTTGTCCTAAAATTTGACACTTATTGAATTTTGGTTGTGCCACTTGGCATTATTCTAATATTGTTTTACCTTTCCTATTCTTTATAAATAGATTTTATGCTCAACACTTGATATGAGTTATCCCATATGAAGTACATACGTGTCCAATGACTAGTAATATAAATAATAACTTAGTTTGTTCAATAATATTTTCTTTTAAAATTTAGATGCAAAACCACTTTAATACATATTCTTAAGATGTACCGTCCTAAAAATATACGAGATAGTTTCTTATTTTAAATTTTCTTATCTTAATAAATCAAAAAATTATGAAGAAAAGACTAGCTTGAGGAAAAAAAACAAAAAGACACATCATAAAAAATTATACCCAGTTAAAAGCTAGACTTTAGCTTGTGATGAAAATGAGAAAATTAAAAAAAATATAAAAAGAAAGAAAAAAAATCAAGAAAGAAATTGGAGCTTGACTGTTTCATTTTAATATGCAATCTCAATAGAGAGGTGCCGAACACAAAATTTCACTAAATCTATATCAACTGGGTCCTAAATTTTTTTTACCATACAAACAAATCATAATTTAGATGTCAAATTACATCTCCATCCAAGTTTAGAAAGATTTTTATACATTATCCCTACTTGATTTAGATATTAATATGGAGTATTTATTTTATGTCAATTCAATGTACAGTACCTTGTTTATAGGGTCCCACAGTTTGTTCTTATCCAATTCTCCTTTGCCCATGTTCAAGTCACATGACCAAACCAACAGAACCACCTTAAATATTCACATTTTCCCTCTATATATTATACTCTATCCAATATCTACCCACATCACTCATTACTCAAAAAAATATCAGTATCAGTATGAAGAACACAACGAAAAGTTCCAAGATTAGCCAAAAATCAGGCCAAGATGCAAGAAAAGACAGAAGATCTGCTACTGGAATGAATGGATCACCAAAAAAAGGTGGCCATGGTGGAAAGTTTACTTGGGCTGGTGATGGAAACTACTCAAATGTTGAAATTGGTCAGGCTAAGAAAGTGGCTATTGATGCAAATGATCCAAATTTTGATGAACCAGAAGAGAATCAAACTGAATCTTGAACCTGATCTTGTTGAAGATTGAGTTGAATAATGATTGGTTTTGTTTTGTTTTTTGAGATGTAAATATATGAGAATATGCTAATGTTATGGTGATCTATGCAGATAGAAGGAAAAACAGGAAGGGATCTGTTATCTGTTTGTCACCTTGTTAGATAAATAAAAATTGCATTTTTTTCTCAATTTATATAGTATTTGTTCTACTTTCACTTTGTTTTGAGTTTGATATGTATTGAACTGTTTTAACTAGAGGTGTCGGATCTAGGCTATAGGAATAAAGAGCGCCTAAAACTCTCCATATGTGGACATGGATTAGTCTTTAATAGGGAGCTTTAAATCCTCAATGTATAAATTTAGATTAATCGGGTCAATAGATTTTGAATATTGATGAGGAAATCAGAATGTATGTCATGAGTTAGGTCAAATGTGCGGAGAATTAGTCAGTTCAATAAGTTTTTAACACTGAATATTTGAAGGAAAGAAATGTTCCTCATCAGTTAAATCAAAATTGGATGCTATGAAAATAATTAATTGCTGTGATATGTAATTTTATCGCCACTGATTTGATTTTTCCTGTTGTTGAGGATAGATTGTAGCAGGACTATAAGACTTCTCCAGAACAGAAAAAATACTCTTAGAAAAACAACTCTACGAACACAATTTTTATCATTAAGGAGATTTTAGATAGAATAATATCAAAGTTTCTCTAAGAAATGTTTTTAAAAATCTGTCCAAATGCCATATAATGAAGTTTGAGAAAATGTACTGTCAAGTGATTACCGGGGAATGGTAGTTACTCAGCTGTAAAATCCTGCAAACTTACCCTACCCTTCAAATCTCCAAGTCGTAATTGACACATTATGCTCTCGTTTATCCTGTCAGATTTTTTTTTTTTTTTTTTTTTTAATAGAAAACAAACTTCTTCGTACAAAAGCACTAGCAAATTGATTTTATTGGTAGTTAAGTGTTTGAAGGGGAATCTTGTATTAACGGTAAAATTGTCTCCATGTGACCTATAGGTCACGAGTTCGAGCTGTGGAATCAGTCACAAACACTTGCGTTGAGGTAGGCTGCTTACATCACACTTCTTGCGATTTGTGGTCCTTCCACGGATCTTGCGTGAACGCGAGATTCTTTGTGCATCGGGCTGCCTTTTAAGTGTTTAAGAATGAAATCAACCCTTAAATATTTCATTTTCTATCAGCAAGTTCTTCAATACGAATCCACGTTTGATAGTGAAATTTCACAACTTGCTAAAAATAGGCTTGTGAAAGTGAAACCATATCTACCACTTGCTTCATTTATTTTTGAACATAATAACATTGTGATTGATAATACAAAGATTCACGGTAGTCGACCACTAAGGACTAGTGATGCTTGTGTGATGGCACGAGCAACTCGCCAAACTTCATGTTGTACAGAACGCCACGAGTCTGTAGATTTCAGGCTCTTGGCTTTCTCAATAGCATCAGATACACCGGGGAAAGAGTTAGATCCATAATCGTCCTGCCTTGCTGGTGCATAAATCTGAGTGAAAAATTGCAGTAATTAAGTCCAATGTATATGTCATGAGATGGATAACTATGTTATATCATTTAGTATGGGAGCAAGGTTGAAATGAGACTTACCAAATGTTTATACCATGTTCTTGAGGAAAGCCCGTCTTTGTCTGTGAATGCTCGTTCTGTCATTATTAGTCTGTCGTTCAACTCTCTCACTGATTCCCAACTTCTTTTTGCTTTGAGTGCCTACAATTCAATGTGTTTGTCAACTCCACGCTTGCAGTTTAACTATTATTGTTGAATTGTGTGATCTATCTCATCTAAAATCTTAAGCTGTTAGAAAGAGCACACTTGAATTAACTATATTAGAATGTTAATGCATTACATTGATCTCTATAGTAGAACTCTTTTTGTACCTTTATGTCGTCCTCAATTTTAATGGCTGCTTTTCGGAGTTTCTCAATAGAAGCATACAAGGGAACAAGTTTGATGCCATTTACTGATATTTCAGCTTCCAACTGTTCTGCACTTTTCTGTTTCAATGAATATTGCTAACATTAGGTTGCATTTTAGTTGTAGCTAAAAGAACAAGGTAGTAATGAATTTGCTATAGAGAAAGAATCCAAAGCTCTTTACTCCTACCTGGAGCTCATACGCGTAGGTTAGGTAATTAAAAGGCAAAACTTCATCATCTGCAAGCCGAAGTGCTAATAAACCCCAAACACTTGCCACTGTAAAAATATAGTACATAGGGGTAGCAAACAGGCAGGCCGGGTCGGATAAAGGCCGACCCACTCATATTTGATACACAACAACAACAACAACAACAACAACAACAACAACAAACATAGTATAATCCCACAAATGGGGTCTAGGGAGGGTAGATACTACCCAGACCTTACTCCTACAGTGAATGTAGAGAGACTGTTCCCAGTAGATCCTCGGCACGAGAAAAAATGAAAATAGAGCAGTAGCGAGAACAAGATAAAAGAGAACAAGGCGAAAGGAACAACATGAAGCGATAGAAAACTACTATATTTGATAAGAATAAAAAATGGTTCGAATGACGGATAATATGGATAATTTGGGAATACCACACATTTGCAACACAAGTTAATTTGGGAAAAGGCATAACAAACCTGCTACGTGCCTATGAAACATTGGATCTCCAAATTTCTTCATCCATACAAAGTCATCATACATTGAGTGGTAGACTGGGTAACCTGCAATCAAATGGTGAATGTACTTAAAAATTTGTAGATGGCTCGACGATATGGCTATGCTTAAGTTAAAGGGAACTAATATATTTGTTACCATTGCCAAAAGACAGGTCAAGTGCTGGGATGCCAATGTGTTGAACAAATGCCGCGTAATCCGATCCAGCTCCTCCTAATCTCCCGAGCTTCATTAAAAAAAATAATCTGGATTAGTCTTACCTGCTTTCGTCAGAGTTGTAAGTTTCTTTGTTCGAACATTTAGGTCCAGATTAAGATGTCTTTCCACTTAAGATGGTGTCTAAACGTAAGCATTATTACCATTCTCACCTGTACTGTTGTATCGTTGCCAGAGCCAAGCCAGGATTGATAGATAGTTTGTGAGGAGTTATCAGGATCTTGTACCTTACAGAAAGAAGTTCAGTCTAAGATGAGTCAGAGGTTACAATAACTAGTTGCAACTTGCATATAACAAAATAGGTTCAAAATGATCAGCAATTACTTGCATGTTTTTGGGATTTCTTGATTTCAAGATAAGATATAGATCAGTGACAGTAAAATAGGCATCGTATTATAGTATTAGTTTGCTTGACATTTTTTCTTTTGGGGCTAATCAGGAGATACCTGCTGAGCAACTTGTATGATTAGTTCATCAAGCTGTGGGGTTGCAGACGCTCGAAAATGTCCCGCTTGAACTGCACAATCGACGTTCAAGTATGCAATCACCCTTGAAGCTAGCAATTCCCTATTTTCTTCAACCCATTCTGTTGAACCTATCTGAAATGAGCAATTTGTTAAAATTTACTGAATTCCGTGTTTGTTCTTGTGAGGTGAACGCTTTATTTTTGAATATAAATATGCTTGTGTATGTATCTAAGAGAAGAGATAAAGAGTCACCAGGCCATATTCCTCAGCATCCCAGTTGCATAACACGATTGTTCTTCGCGGTCTCCACCCTTTTTTTTGCAGCTTTTCTAGCCTTTGGGCAATCTGTATTCTCAAAAGCAAATAAGGTAATCTGTTATATATGTATATACATATTTGGATGCATGAAATATATATCCTTGACATTTTAGGTAAACGATAGCGTAAGTTTTATTGAGAAATAATACCTCGAGTAGGGCTGCTGTGCCACTATTGGGATCAACAGCTCCAAATGTCCATGCATCACGATGATTACCTAGTATAACAAACCTGGAAAAAATCTTCCCTTAAGCGACACAAACATTTCCTAGCAGATAGTTTTGGCCGCGTTTTATAAATTTTCCTTTGTTTTATGGTAGTATTTTATCTTCTTTGTGGATGCTTGCACATGGATCAGCTAACTCATCAATCAGTCGATCCACTACGCAGTTGGGGTCAATTATAAATTAATTCTATTCATTCATTCTGTCCTATTCAAACAGGCCAGTTTCTTTAATACTGAATAAATATTATGCATTTCCAGGATGTACTGAAGTCAACTAACTCATGAAAAGTGTAAGTTAGAGGCGTACCGATCAGGTTCTTCTTCTCCTTCTATAACTCCAATAACATTTTGAATTGTGCTTATGACTTGTTGTCCCTGCAAAACTTACATCCATTCAACAATCCCAAATTGATTTATAGACTAGCACTCATGTTGCTTTCTAAAGGAAGGATAAACCATCCGGTATTAGAAACTCATTGGCCGACTAATTCAGATTCGTGCCACACATGGCCCAGTAAAGGGGAACTGTTCCCTACCAGGAGTTTCTCTATTTCCAAGGCTCGAACCTGACACCTCTGGTTAAAGATGGAAGGATCAGGTCCATCCCACCATACTCCCTAGTACATACGAAACACAACATATACAAATAACAATTAAGTATGATAATGACTTACAAAACCTTAGTCTTTCTCATACTTACTTCATAAGAGAGGTTTGCAATTGCAGGTCCTGGACCTACTCGATAAATAGGGCTTTCTTTTCCTCCTTGCCAATCCACATTTGCTTCTTTTCCACCAATAGTCCTTATGATTGCATCTCCATCAGCCGAAGAAATCGGCAATGAAGGTATCAATGGTACATTCCCTGAATCATCCACTTCCTCATTTGTTAATCTCTCACATTCTCCAGTACTAGGCCAACCTGGTGTTGTTGGATCACCCGTTCCGTCATACACTGATCCCACTTGAACTCCACTTGGAGGCATCCACTTATCGTCCGGAAACCATTTTACACCACCATAATCCTTTTTATCGGTAAAGATTAACACTCCAATTGCACCAGCAGCATAAGCATTATGTACAATGTCCCCCCTGTATATTTTTCCATATCTAGCTAATACAACAGTATTAGATACATTCACTCCCATTTCGAACAATGTTGCATAGTCCTCCACGCGCCCATAATTTGCATATACCACTGGGCCAGTTGCCGTGCCTGTTAATACCAAGATAATAAAATCTTCAAATTTATTAAACTGAAATATCTTCAAGTTGTAGAATATAAAAAAAGGCAACCCGGTGCACAAAGCACCCGCATTCACGCAGGGTCCGGGGAAGGGCCGCAGCCCAAGGGGATGTAATGTAGGCAGCCTACCCTGATTCCACGGCCCGAACCCATGACCTATAATACTATTAGAGAACCTAAATAGAACTTGCTTGGAGCAAGGTCGAGGAAGGGCCGCAGCCCAAGGGGGTGTGATGTAGACAACCTACCTTGATTCCACGGCTCGAACCCATGATCTATGATACTATTAGAGAACCTAAATAGAACTTGCTTGGAGCAAGGTCGAGGAAGGGCCGCAGCCCAAGGGGGTGTGATGTAGACAACCTACCTTGATTCCACGGCTCGAACCCATGATCTATGATACTATTAGAGAACCTAAATAGAACTTGCTTGGAGCAAGGTCGAGGAAGGGCCGCAGCCCAAGGGGGTGTGATGTAGACAACCTACCTTGATTCCACGGCTCGAACCCATGATCTATGATACTATTAGAGAACCTAAATAGAACTTGCTTGGAGCAAGGTCGAGGAAGGGCCGCAGCCCAAGGGGGTATGATGTAGACAGCCTACCTTGATTCCACGGCTCGAACCCATGATCTATGATACTATTAGAGAACCTAAATAGAACTTGCTTGGCTCAGAAGCACGTAACAATGTTTCTTAAAGATAGTTGAAGCCTACTTCACGAGCAAATAGAATAGTAATAATAGCACTATCTCCAGTATTCAATTAAACCACACAAAAGGTAGCTTCAAGAATATTTCTCTTCTCTTCTTGAATCTATTATTTCGCCATCTAATCAATGTCTCTCTCAAATGTTTTTCAATTGAATTCCTAATGATTTCCAAAGAAACCATCCCTATTATAGGCTTAAGTCCTCTTAAAAAACTTAAAAAATCAATAAGCAGCTCGGTGCACTAAGCTTACACTATGCAGGGGGTTCGAGAAAGGGCCGGACCACAAGGGTCTATTGTACGCAGCCTTATCCTATATTTCTGCAAGAGGTTGTTTCCATGGCTCGAACTTGTGACATCCTGGTCACATTACAACAACTTTACTAGCTACGCTAAGACTCTCCTTCATAAGACATTCAATAAGCAAAATGTATTTTTCAAAACCAAGACGACTACGACAACAACAACAACCACAACCCAGTGTAATCCTGTTAGTCAGTGGAGTCTGGGTAGGGTAGTGTGTCCCTGCCCGAGGGGCTGTCAAAACCAAGAATGAATAAAAATAATTCCTCAAATTCATTTTCAAGATTCATGAGAAATACAATACACCTGAATATATTAAAATAAAATCCAAAATTTCAAATATTTGGAAACATAGTCTAATATTACCTGATCTTGCATAAGCATGGAAAGTAGGTAAAACTTCATTTGCAACATCTGCATATGGATCGTTTTCATAAATCTCCTGAATAAGACCAAATTTTATTGGTTTTTCTGAAGATGAAGGTGTAAGAATTAAAGACCTTGAGACAGGATAAGTTAAGGCAACATCATAGGATGTTACATGTGATTTTATGTTGCAAGAACTGAGAATTGATAAAACATAAGTTGCTGCTTCAGCATTAGCTTTAGAACCAGCAACATGAGGTCTCTTAGTTAAACTGTAAAGATTGTTTGCTATAGAAGAATTATCAGATAAAGAATCAGATATGAATAAAGAGTGATAGTAGGATTTTGGAGGGGAAGACAAGAAAAGAAAGGAAATAGAAGTGGCTATGGCTATGAAAGTGTAAATTGCTAAATTATACATTTGAATTAGGTTCTTGGAATTTGCCAATAGATTTTTACACAGAGTAGAGATTGTGGATTCTTGATATTTTGCTGAAATGGTGTAAAGGTGAAGTGAGAAAGAAAGTTGATTCTTTTGTGGTAGTGGTTTTTCAATGTCACACTTTTTTTTTTGAGGGCTTTTTAGGTATTTTAATCATCTCAAAAGGGATAGAAATGATCATTGGATTGATTACTCGTCGGAAAATTATACTGACAGAGTAAAAATAAATCTTTTGTATATATATATATACATATATGATTTTTGAATCCCTTAAAATAAGAGAAGTACCGATTCAAATTCCATATATGATAATTGTTGTATTTTTTTGAATTCTCTTGTTAGAATTACTGATTCCGCCACTGTTTAATAGGTATATTCCCATTTATTTTATTTAGTGAATCAGCTTCCACCAGAATTTTATTTTGTTTTTGGTTAATTGATGTTTATCTTTTCAAGGTAGTTTCAGAAGATGTCATAAAGAAATGTTAGGATTGTTGTATGTATGTGTGTGTGTTTATCAAAAGGGGCCAAGGCATGGACCTACAAATGATGTAAACATTACTATATTTCATGTCCTTTATTCCAAAACTTTTGTTTGAAGTAGCTGAGGTGAATAATAGGACTATGGCAGGTGCTCATTCATTATCACGACTACACATTTAAGGCAACCTTTTAAACTGCTGCTGAATTTACGGGCAGTGAAGAGATAACTTAACAAATTGAAACATTTTAGTAATATCAAAATGGTACTTGAATTCATTTACAATCTCGAGTTCCCAAACACATTACACTTTCGCTTGGATCTAGGCTTCAGTCGTTCAGGCATATTCTCAAAAATCTTATATATACAGCTGTGGCAATAGGGGCGTGCTATGGGAGCTGATCATGCCGGAAGTCGTTACCTTAATCGCAAGGAAAGAGGTGCTAAAGCATGACTAGTGACTGGAGTGAAATCGTAACAAGGTAGCTGTCCAATAGCAAATTCAAAATTTAGCCGTTATGAGTTTTGAGTTGAGAGAGCGGATCCGCTAATGCTAAATATATAAAGACTCTTAAATATATAAGGTTCTTATGTTCGAAATAATGCGTGCTATCATTGGATCCGCCAGTGCTTTGGCGACATCTGTAAAGAAAAACATAGTCATAGTTATTGTATTTTATATATGTAACAATATTTGCACCTTGATTTCTTAGATTGTGATCCCTTATTTTGTTATTTATAACAATTAAATACTAATATATCTTGGTATAAGGAATTAAATCAAAATTTTCCTATTCAATAAGAATTAATCAGGATATTTATAGCTAAATTAGAAAAAATATATCATGAAATTTAATATAATGTTTCATTTGAGAAAATATCAGCTATGTCCATTTATAAGTAGCTTATTAAAAAATTGGTCAATTCACAAAATATACCAATATTAGCCATTTAATTATTTGTAGCCAAAAAAGGTCAAATTTTTGCTTTCTTTTGAGTGGCTGTTATTAGAATAGATTGGGTATTTGGTAGAGTTTTGAGGTGGTTTGAATTGAAAATTCGAATTAGAAGATGAACATGAAAAAAATGATAGGTGTATCACACTGTATATCGCGTATATATCATATTTGTATAAAACATGTATCACATATATATCCATGTATACCTGCATGTGAGATACATTTGTGATACGTGTTTGATGGATGTGTCGCAGAAGAATTTTTTGAACTCGATTTTAACGACGAATTTTGATACCAAATCAGTCCAAATCACCCCTAATTTTCCTCATTTTGTATATTGATTCATCTATATGTTTTCAATGAATCTCAACCATACTGTCACGACCCAAAATTCCCTCCGATGGAGTCAATATGGCACCTAGACTCTAAACTAGGTAAGCCTAACATAAACTGAAATAACAGTGATGCTTACTAACTTTAAATTAACCAACTCTGAATAAATCAAAATTTTCAAAACCGGTGATACAAGTCACAAGCCTATCTAAGAGTAATTTCACAAAATAATATATCACTGCCACGAAACAAAAGAGCAAATGGAAGTAAATACAAACGAAGGTGACTCCGAGACCTGCGAACGCTGTAGCAGGTTTACCTTGAGTCTCCACCGCGACGACCCGTAAGATACTATCAATCCACTTGGATCTGTACACAAAAATATACAGAAGTGTAGTACGAGCACACCACGGCGGTGCCCAGTAAGTATCAAGACTAACCTCGATGGGGAAGTGACAAGGAATAGCAGGACACCTACTTGTCAAATGAAATGAACAAGATATGATAATAAAACATCAAGATAAAGATAACGAAGTGATATCAACCGCGGAGAGAAAATCCAAGTACAAACAGTATAATCAATAAAGGAAGAACACGGATAGTAACAAACGGAAACCAAGTAAATCAGATAACCCAAGCAATTTAACACTAGCGGACGAAGACAAGTAAGAATGTATCCAATTAAAGAAAATAATGTCAACTCAATCAATCACATCATGTTTAATACACCATCCCGACCATGTCAATCATTGATTTCTCATATCATAATCTCAACTTTCGAACTTTCAACACATATGACACCTCATACCCACATATTTTCCATCTCACTCTTAACAACAGAATCCACATGATATACAATACAAAATGTCCTTACAAATGCACTTAAGATGTTCAAGAAATCCTTTTTGCAAAATATAAATTAAATTTCAATTTCTAAAAAAGTTTAGAAAATTGGCGAGAAAAGGTGAAGTTATTTTTAGAAATCATTCGAATAAGAAAGTACCCCTTTCAATTTAAAATACAACATCGGAAGAATTATTACCTTTAACAGGGGAGTTGATAACTTAAAACATAGTAGAAATTCCTTTTCAAGAAACAAAAAATACAACCTCAGATGGTCTACGAGGATAAAATTGAGAAACTAATTGAATTAAGGATGTAACAATTATTGAAATTTGAAGTATTGGAACGTATAAATAAATATATATAAATATGATGAGGTATTGAAAATATTGTGGGTTCTAACACAAAGGATCACAATAATAAAGGAATTAAATAGTTTAAACATTTAAATTGACAACAACAAATAAATACAACAACAGAAAGTGCATAGCATCACCCTTCGTGCTTTTACTCTCGTTCTCACCATAAGAATCAATATTCACTGTTACTCTTTCTTATTGCGGCATGCAACCCGATCCCAATCATATATTACTGTTGCGGCGTGCAATCCGATCCAAAACATATAATATTATTGCGGCGTACAAACCCGATCCAAATCATATAATGATGTTGCGACGTGCAACTTGATCCATATAATATTGTTGCGGCGTGCAACCCGATCCATATAATATTGTTACGGCATGCAACCCGATCCACATAATATTGTTGCAGTGTGCAACCCGATTCATATAATATTGTTGCGGTGTGCAACCCGATCCCAATATACAAATAAACACCAATCACGAAAGAATCCCGGCAAAGGAATAATAAGGAAAGAACAATATCCCGGTAAAGGAGTCAACAACAAGAATAAACACGTCCCGTTAAGGGAACCAACAGTAAGAATTTAATATGTCTCGGTAAGGGAATCAGCTATAACCAAACTTGTACCAACAATTAACTTCACAATGAAACCTCAACTACACAACAAGACATAATAAGCACGTGATAACTACACCGGCAACCACAACAATTGGACATATAACCTATTTGTACGAAGTCATAGAGGAACTCACAACCAAGAAATATCAGAACAATAAGGAAGGCAATCACTTCAATTAAGGCAATCTAGGGTCAATGTAACACGTAAAAATTAGAGGAAAGCTAACAACGTCATATGGAGCATATAGAGGCAATTTAAGCAACTAGGAAACCCAATCATAATAGGATACTTTCCACATAAAGACCTAAGAACCCTATAGGCAAATTTCTCACAAATAAGTCCGAGCACATACTCGTCACCTCACATGCATGGACTACAATTAGCATAGAAGACTCAATTCCTAAGGGGAAGTCCCTCACACAAGGTTAGGCAAGATACTTACCTCAAAGACGATAACTCGGTACTCTAAAATAGACTTCTCGGGCAAAAAGACCTCCGGACAGCTCATATCCAAATATAACAACACCAAAACACACATAAATCGAATAAGGAACTATTCTGAATAATAAAGTTTCAATTTTTACAAATATATAAAAATCGACCCAAAAGTGGACCCCCGGGCCCGTACCTCGGAACCCGTCAAATTTTACAAAATCCGATCACCCATTCGAAAATGAGTTCAACCATACAAAATTTATCCAATTCCGATACCATTTGGTCCCTCAAATCATGATTTATCATTTGGAAATTTTTCTTCAAAAACCAACTCTTTCCCCAACCCAAACACAATTTAAATGATAAAAATAAAGACAAATTCATGGAATATATTTAATTCTAGTTAAAGAACACTTACCCAATCGAATTTCATGAAAAACCCACCAAAAATTGCCAAGAACCGAGCTCTAGAAGTCAAAATATGATGAAAATGGTGTAACCCTCGATTTTGGAATATACTCTGTCTGCCCAGGTGTTTGTTCATTGCGATCGCGGGAGAAGTGATGCGATCACGTAGAAGAAAATAGATACTGGCCCAAAATGTTCTATGCGATCGCGTAAGGAAGGATGCGATCGCGAAGAGTAAAATTGGTGGACACAATGCAATCGCGGACAAATCAATGCAATTGCATAGAAGAAAAATGCTGCTGTCCAAATTTGTGCTATGCTATCACAAAAAAATCAATGCAATCGCATAGAAGGAAAAAGCTGATGTCCAAATTTGTGCTATGCTATCGCGGATAAATCAATGCAATCGCATAGAAGGAAAATGCTGTTGTTCAAATTTGTGCTATGCGATCGCGAACGAATCAATGCGATCGCATAGAACGAAAATATGGCAGGTTAACACTGTACTACGCGATCGCGGCTACGCCTATGCGATCACATAGAAGGAAATACCAAATAGCAGAACAACGGTTCAATCATAGGGAAAAATGACCCGTAGCCAATCCGAAACACACCCGAGGCTCCCGAGACCCCATCTAATCACACAAACAAGTCATATAACCTAACACGGACTCGCTCAAGGTTTCAAATCACATAAAACAACACCAAAACAACGAATCAAACTTATGAATTTCCAAATCTTCAAATATCAAATCTCATGCTGAAACCTATCAATTCAACTCGGAATAACGCCAAATTTTACAAACAAGTCCAAAATGACATAATGGAACTGTTCCAACTCTCGGAATCGCATTCCAATCCCGATTTCCCAAAGTCAACTATGGGTCAAACTTCTCCATTTTCCAAACTTCAACTTTTCCAACTTTCGCCGAAATGCCTCAATTTACCCTACGGACCTCCAAATCCGAATCCGAACGCGCGCCTAAATCCAAAATTAACATACGGAGCTGTTGAGATCATCCACGACCCATTCCGGGGCCGTTTACCCAAAAGTCCAATACCGGTCAACTTCTCACCGTTTAAACTTCCAAAGCTAGTTTCCTTCTTCCAATTTGACCCTGAATCATTCGTTAACTGACTTCAACCATGCACGCAAGTCAATACACATATTATGAAGCTGCTGGAGACCTCAAGCTGCTGAACCGAACACAATTACTCAAAACGACCAGTCGAGTCGTTACATCCTCCTCCACTTAAACATACGTTCGTCCTCGAACGTGCCCGGAGTCGTTCCAAACCATTGAAACACTGCATGAGATCACCATTCATACACCCGGGGAGGGGGGGTTTACCCATCATCCAACCTATGAAGAACTAACAATGCCACTTAACTGAAGGTCTCATCTTCTTCTTAGTCCATAACCTTAGAAAAGAACCCAAACCTCAACATCTAAAATTCATCATAGGACCCGAATCCCCATCATCACACTGAACACACCCAAACAAGCTGAATCGAGCCAAAAATTCCAATCCTGAATACAATCACATGCTGCTCCACACAACTCAATGCCCGAAGCAATAACCTCTGACCACCAAATCTATTCAAATAACACCCTGGATGCCGGCAACACACCTCAAATTGAATATAACCTTATTCCAGATCTCCACATCACTGTCCAAGATAAAGAAACATGCGGGAACTCATATCCGCCTATGAAGTCAACAAGTAAAGAAACCCTCTTGCCCGCCAGGGCCATTATCCAAATCTTAGCAGAAATATCCACATACTTCCAAACACTCCTCACCCCCAATACTATAGTACCACTCTCAAGTCTAAGAACCACATCTCGACCAAGACAAGCAGCCCAACTGATGACTCATCATGGAAACACACAAATTCTCACACTATACAGCTCGTACACTGAACCAACAATAACTCAATTACGTAACACAAATAAGGAAAAGCAAAGTAGATGAATTTTCTAACAAGTGTAATATGTGCAACAACAAAATATAGTTTTCATCAAATTGTTCCACAATAATCACCATGCTACTAGCCACTCACTACAAACCAAAACTCAAGGTCCTTTCCAAAAATGCACACTCTTCACATATAGTAGCCAACGGCGCCAACACTCTATTAGCTTCAGATACCGATTCAAGAGAAACCACAATGTACCACATATTCTTTATGCCCATAATAGACACCCAACTCAAGCCGTAGTCAAACCATCGAGATCCGGCCGTACGCAACTAAGCCATCAGAATTGCACCTCTCCAACTCAACTGAGTCGCAAAAATCGTCCAATCCAAGAGTGCTGCCACAATGCCAGTAGAAAATTCCCATTCAAAAGGACCATTTACTCCCATTGTTGTGCTAACCCAACACTACTAAACTGACTCATTTATTCGGATAGTCGAAATGCAATAATCTCAATCAAAGTCCCAAATACAGATAAAACCAACAGGAACCACGTATCCAAAAGCTCATAAACTACTGTATTTCCTCTGAAGCACCCCATCCTGCCGCAACCACGACACCTATGCTGTATAAACATTCTATGAATTTGAAGTTGTTCCTCCAACTCCCCTTGATGATAAAATGTAGATCCATTATTGAAGTAGAATATTGAAAGCCCCAATATTATCTCATGCAAAATCTCGATCCTTGGTCAAATTCAAAATCCGGGAATCCACCAATATTATATATATACGTGCCTCCAGCCCAAACTGATATAAGTCTGACTCTGCAATCTGAATGCCGCTATTGGACTCCTCCACTTGGCGCAAATCCATGGGAAACAACGTCTGATAATCCACAAAACTACTCTTCACAGCTCGCACAACACGAATCACAAGGCACTCCAATACTGCCAACTACTCCCAATCAACACCCACCTCGTGGCCTTGCCAAAAATTGCAACGACTAGTTAACCAATTAAACCTTCCTAGCCCGCACTCATCAACCATATGTCGGAAACCGTTGTGCCTCCATACGAACAACGGAATAGTCTCTCAATACCTCCGGATCTTCAGTCTGAACAACATGTTGAGACAATGTCTGAGCATCCCTGAATCCTTCGTAGTCTGTTTGTAGCATCATGAACAACTGGCGTATGGCGAATGCTGAGAGAGTAATATTATACACGAGTGGATGCAAAAGAACATAAGTTATATACTTCGAGCTGAATCAATATCGCACGATAAGAATTTAAAAAAGGGGAATTTCCTAACAGTTCTGTAGCCTCTCGAAGATAAGTACAAACATCTCCGTACCGATTCGCAAGACTCTACTAAGCCTGCTTGTGACTCGTATCACCCATGAACCTAGAGCTCTGATACCAACTTGTCACGACCCAAAATTCCCTCCGATGGAGTCGTGATGACACCTAGTCTCTAAACTAGGTAAGCCTAACATAAACTGAAATAACATTGATGCTTACTAACTTTAAACTAACCAACTCTGAATAAATCAAAATTCCCAAAACCGATGGTATAAGTCACAAGCCTATCTAAGAGTAATTTCACAAAATAATACGTTACTGCCCCGAAACAAAGAAGCAAATGGAAGTAAATACAAATGAAGTTGACTCTGAGACCTGCGAACACTGTAGCAGGTTTACCTTGAGTCTCCACTGCGATGACCCGCACAGCTACTATATATCCACCTGGATATGTACATAAAAATGTACAGAAGTGTAGTATGAGCACACCACGACGGTGCCCAGTAAGTATCAAGACTAACCTCGGTGGGGAAGAGCTAAGGAATAGCAGGACACCTACTGGTCAAATGAAATGAACATGATATGATAATAAAACATCAAGATAAAGATAACGAAGTGATATCAACCGCGGAGAGAAAATCCAAGTTCAAACAGTATAATCAATAAAGGAAGAACACTGATAATAACAAACGGAAACCAAGAAAATCAGATAACCCAAGCAATTCAACACTGACGTAATAGAGACGAAGACAAGTAAGAATGTATCCAATTAAAGAAAACAATGTCAACTCAATCAATCACATCATGTTTAATACACTATCCCGATCATGTCAATCCTCGATTTCTCATAACATAATCTCAACTTTCAAACTTTCAGCACATATGGCACCTTGTGCCCATATATCTTCCATCTCACTCTTAACAACAGAATCCACATGATATACAATACAAAACGTCCTTACAAATGCACTTAAGATGTTCAAGAAGTCCTATTTACAAAATATAAATTAAATTTCAATTTCTAAATAAGTTTGGAAAATCGGCGAGAAAAGATGAAGTTATTTTTAGAAATCATTCGAGTAAGAAAGTATCCCTTTCAATTCAAAATACAACATCAGAAGAATTATTACCTTTAATAGGGGAGTTGATAACTTAAAACTTAGTAGAAATTCCTTTTTAAGAAAAAAAAATACACCCTCAGACGGTTTAAGGGGATAAAATTGAGAAACTAATTGAATTAAGGATGTAACAATTATTGAAGTTTGAAGTAGTGGAACGTATAAATAAATATATATAAATATGGTGAGGTATTGAAAACATTGTGGGTTCTAACACAAAGGATCACAATAATAAAGGAATTAATCAGTTTAAACATTTAAATTGATAACAACAAATAAACACAGTAGCAGAAAGTGCACGACATCACTCTTCGTGCTTTTACTCTCGTTCTCGCAATAAGAATCAATATTCACTTTTACTCTTTCTTGTTGCGGCGTGCAACCCGATCCCAATCATATATTACTATTGCGATGTGCAACCCGATCCGAAACATATAATATTATTGCTGCGTGCAACTCGATCCAAATCATATAATGATGTTGCGGCGTGCAATCCGATCCATATAATATTATTGCGACGTGCAACCCGATCCACATAATATTGTTGCGGCGTGCAACCCGATTCATATAATATTGTTGCGGAGTGAAAACCGATCCCAATATATAAATCAACATCAATCACGAAAGAATCCCGACAAGGGAATAATAAGAAAACAACAATATCACGACAAGGGAGTCAACAACAAGAATAAACACGTCCCGGCAAGGGAACCAATAGTAAGAATTAAATATGTCCCGACAAGGGAATCTACTATAACCAAACTTGTACCAAGAATTAACTTCACAATGAAACCTCAACTACACAACAAGACATAATAAGCACGTGATAACTACACTGGCAACAACAACAATTGAACATATAACCTATTTGCACGAAGTCATAGAGGAACTCACAACCAAGAAGTATCAAAACAATAAGGAAGACAATCACTTCAATTAAGGCAATTTAGGGTCAATGTAACACGTAAAAATTAGAGGAAAGTTAACAACGTTATATGGAGCATATAGAGGAAATTTAAGCAACTAGGAAACCCAATCATAACAGGATACTTTCCACATAAGGACCTAAGAACCCTAGAGGCAAATTTAAGCAATAAGTCTGAGCACACACTCGTCACCTCGCATGCATGGACTACACTTAGCATAGAAAACTCAATTTCTAAGGGGAAGTCCCCCATACAAGGTTAGGCAAGATACTTATCTCAAAGACGACAACTTAGTACTCTAAAATGGACTTCTCGGGCGAAAAGATCTCTGAATAGCTCAAATCCAACTATAACAACTCCAAAACACACATAAATCGAATAAGGAACTATTCTGAATAATAACTTTTCAATCTTTACAAAAATATAAAAATCGACCCAAAAGTCGACCCTCGGGCCCGCACCTCGGAACCCATCAAATTTTACAAAATCCGATCACCCATTCCAAAATGAGTTCAACCATACAAAATTTATCCAATTCCGATACCATTTGGTCCCTCAAATCATGATTTTTCATTTTGAAAATTTTCTTCAAAAACCAACTCTTTCCCCAACCCAAAATACAATTTAAATGATAAAAATAAAGACAAACTAATGGAATATATTTAATTCTAGTTGAAGAACACTTAATCGAATTTCGTGAAAAACCCACTAAAAATTGCCAAAAACTGAGCTCTAGAAGTCAAAATATGATGAAAATGGTATAACCCTCGATTTTGAAATATATTCTGTCTGCCAAGGTGTTTTTTTATCGCGATCGCGGGAGAAGTGATGCGATCGCATATAAGAAATTAGCTACTTGCCCAAAATATTCTATGCGATCGCGTAAGGAGGGATGCAATTGCAAAGAGTAAAATTGGTGGACACAATGCGATCACGAACAAATCAATGCAATCACATTGAAGGAAAATGCTGTTGTCCAAATTTGTGCTATGCTATCGTGAACAAATCAATGCAATCACATAGAAGGAAAATGTTGCTGTCCAAATTTGTGCTATGTTATCACGAACAAATCAATTCAATCGCATAGAAGGAAAATGTTGTTGTCCAAATTTGTGCTATGTGATCGCGAACGAATCAATGCGATCGCATAGAAGGAAAATATGGCAGGTTAACATTATACTACGCGATCGCGGTTTTGCCTATGCGATCGCATAGAAGGAAATACCAGATAGCAGAACAGCAAATCAAACATAGGGAAAAATGACCCGTAGCCCATCCGAAACACACTTGAGGCTCCCGGGACCCCGTCTAATGACTCAAACAAGTCATATAACCTAACATGGACTCTCTCGAGGTTTCAAATCACATAAAACAACACCAAAACAACGAATCAAACTTATGAATTTCCAAATCTTCAAATATCAAATCTCATGCCGAAAACCTATCAACTCAACTCGGAATAATGCAAAATTTTGCAGACAAGTCCAAAATAACATAACGGAGCTGCTTCAACTCTCGGAATCGCATTCCAACCCCGATTTCATAAA
This sequence comes from Nicotiana tabacum, assembly GCF_000715075.1. Taxonomy (NCBI): domain Eukaryota; kingdom Viridiplantae; phylum Streptophyta; class Magnoliopsida; order Solanales; family Solanaceae; genus Nicotiana; species Nicotiana tabacum. The sequence goes on from NC_134087.1 coordinate 202,312,053, forward strand.
AGTCAACTATGGGTCAAACTTCTCTATTTTCCAAACTTCAACTTTTCAACTTTCGCCGAAATGCCTCAATTTACCCTACGGACCTCCAAATCCGAATTCAGACACGCGCCTAAGTTCAAAATAACCATACGAAGCTGTTCAGATCATCCACGACCCATTCCGGGGCCGTTTACCAAAAGTCCAATTTCGGTCAAATTCTCACCATTTAAACTTCCAAAGCTAGTTTCCTTCTTTCAATTTGACCTTGAATCATCCGTTAATTGAATTCAACCATGCACGCAAGTCAATACACATATTATGAAGCTTCTCGAGACCTCAAACTGCCGAACCGGGCACCAAAAATTCCAATCCCGAATACAATCACATGCTGCTCCACACAACTCAATGCCCAAAGCAATAACCTCTGACCACCATAGCTGTTCAAATAGCACCCTGGATGCCGGCAACACATCTCAAATTGAATATAGCCTTATTCCGGACCTCCACATCATTATCCATGATAAAGAAACATGCGGGAACTCATAGCCGCCTATGAAATCAACAAGTCAAGAAACCCTCTCGCCGCCAGGGATATTATCCAAATCTTAGCGGAAATACCCACATACTTCCAAACACTCCTCACCCCCAATACCATAGTACCACTCTCAGGTCTAAGAACCACATCTCGACCAATACAAGCAGCCCAACTGATGACTCATCATGGAAACACACAAATTCTCACACTACACAGCTCGTACACTGAACCAGCAGTAACTCAATTACGTAACACAAGTAAGGAAAAGCAAAGTAGAAGAATTTTCTGACAAGTGTAACAGTGAACAACAAAAATATAGTTTTCATCAAATTGTTTCACAGTGGAAAAGCAGAACCCCAAATAAACACAAGGAAAGGATATCTCATATAACATCCGCTGCGGCGCGCAGCCCGCTCCCTAATGCTCACCGAGCCGAAAATTCTCCAGTTCATTGATCATATACATACTGACATCAAGTACAATAGTGTGCACAAATAAATTTGTGTAAAAGATGAATAGAAGTAAATAAACATGAAAGGAGCAAGTACAACTAAGGTGCAATGAGCAAATTAACATCACAAGTGCTATCTCACCCGCATCGCCATAAGGCCTGAACAGAATTACAATGTGCGTAATCATAAAATTGCGCCGTGTGGCATAAAATAAAAGAGTAGCACATAACATAGGCTAGGGGCACAAATAATATCCATCCGTCCTGGTAACTTGATCAAAATGACAACCTTATATGAGCACACAAATTGAACCTGATACAAAAACATATATTCTCGCTGATCTTCCAAATAGGCCCAAACCAAATCCGGATCCTTCCCAATTAGGTAAATATTCTTCTAAAATCAACAGCAACATATCGATAATACATGCCATTAATTACCCCATTCTCAACATTCTTTCACAATCCACTAATAAGAAATAGCCCACATACGGGGACACCTAGTCCCAAAACCACAGGAATACTAAAAATTCCATACCCGGACTCAACTATGCAGATCAAATATCTGATACATCACTCACCTTCCTTCATCCTGTCTAAGCACCCATATATGATTCCGGTCGCACAACAAAACATGAACCTTGAAAGCTTCAGAACCTAGTAATCACCATGCTACTAGCCATGCCCTACAAACCAAAACTTAAGGTCCTTTCCAAAAATTTACACTCTTCACATATGGTAGCAAACGACGCCAACACTCTATTAGCTTCAGATACCGATTTAGGAGAAACCGCAATGTACCACATATTATTTATGCCCATAATAGACACTCAACTCAAGCCGTAGTCAAACCATCGAGATCCGCCCGCACGCAACTAAGCCATCAGAATTGCACCTCTCCAACTCAATTGAGTCGCACAAACTGTCCAATCCAAGAGAGCTGCCACAATGCGAGTAGAGAATTCCCATTCAAAAGGACCATTTACTTCCATTGTTGTGCTGGCCCAACACTACTGAACTGACTCATTTCTTCGGATAGTCGAAATGCAATAATCCCAATCAAAGTCCCAAATACAGATAAAACCAACAGGAACCATGTATCCAGAAGCTCATAAACTACTGTATTTCCTCTGAAGCACCCCATCCTGCCTCAACCACAGCACCTATGCTGTATAGACCTTCTATGAATTTGAAGTTGTTCCTCCAACTCCCCTTGATGATAAAATGTAGATCCATTATTGAAGTAGAATATTGAAAGCCCCAATATTATCTCAGGCAAAATCTCGATCCTTGGTCAAATTCAAAATCCGGGAATCTACCAATATTATATATATGCGTGCCTCCAGCCCAAACTGATATAAGTCTGACTCTGCAATCTGAATGCCGCTATTGGACTCCTCCACTTGGTGCAAATCCATGGGAAACAACGTCTGATAATCCACAAAACTACTCTTCACAGCTCGCACAACACGAATCACAAGGTACTCCAATACCGCCAACTACTCCCAATCAACACCCACCTCGTGGCCTTGCCAAGAATTGCAACGACTAGTTAACCAATTAAACCTTACTAGCCCTCACTCATCAACCATATGTCGGAAACCGTTGTGCCTCCATACGAACAACGGAATAGTCTCTCAATACCTCCAGATCTTCAGTCTGAACAACATGTTGAGACAATGTCTGAGCATCCTTGAATCCTTCGTAGTCCATTTGTAGCATCATGAACCACTGGCATATGGCGAATGCTGAGAGCGTAATATTATACACGAGTGGATGCAAAGGAACATAAGTTATATACTTCGAGCTGAATCAATATCACACGATAAGAATTTAAAAAAGGGAATTTCCTAACAGTTCTGTAGCCTCTCGAAGATAAGTACAGACGTCTCCGTACCAATCCACAAGACTCTACTAAACCTGCTTGTGACTTGTATCACCCATGAACCTAGAGCTCTGATACCAACTTGTCACGACCCAAAATTCCCTCCGATGGAGTCATGATGGCACCTAGTCTCTAAATTAGATAAGCCTAACATAAATTGAAATAACATTAATGCTTACTAACTTTAAATTAACCAACTCTGAATAAATCAAAATTCCCAAAACCGGTGGTACAAGTCACAAGCTTATCTAAGAGTAATTTCACAAAATAATACATCACTGCCCCGAAACAAAGGAGCAAATGGAAGTAAAAACAAAGAAGATGACTCCGAGACCTGCGAACGCTGTAGCAGGTTTACCTTGAGTCTCCACCGTAACGACCCGCACAACTACTATCAATCTACCTAGATCTGTACATAAAAATGTACAGAAGTGTAGTATGAACACACCACAACAGTGCCCAATAAGTATCAAGACTAACCTCGATGGTGTAGTGACGAGGAACAGTCAGGACACCTACTGGTCAAATGAAATGAAAAGGATATGATAATAAAACATCAAGATAAAGAAAACGAAGTGCTATCAATCGCGGAGAGAAAATCCAAGTACAAACCGTATATTCAATAAAGTGAGAACATAGATAGTAACAAACGGAAACCAAGTAAATCAGATAGCCCAAGCAATTCAATACTGACGTAATAGAGACGGAGATAAGTAAGAATGTATCCAATTAAAGAAAACTATGTCAACTCAATCAATTACATCATGTTTAATACACTATCCCGACTATGTCAATCCTCGATTTCTCATATCATAATCTCAACTTTCGAACTTTCAGCACATATGGCACCTCGTGCCCATATATTTTCAATCTCACTCTTAACAACAGAATCCACATGATATACAATATGAAATGTCCTTACAAATGCACTTAAGATGTTCAAGAAGTCCTTTTTGCAAAATATAAATTAAATTTCAATTTCTAAATAAGTTTGGAAAATCGGCGAGAAAAGATGAAGTTATTTTTAGAAATCATTCGAATAAGAAAGTACCCCTTTCAATTTAAAATACAACATCAGAAGAATTATTACCTTTAACAGGGGAGTTGATAACTTAAAACATAGTAGAAATTCCTTTTAAGAAACAAAAAATACAACCTCAGACGATCTAAGGGGATGAAATTGAGAAACTAATTGAATTAAGGATGTAACTATTATTGAAGTTTGAAGTATTGGAACGTATAAATAAATATATATAAATACTGTGAGGTATTGAAAGCATTGTGGACTCTAATACAAAGGATCACAAAAATAAAGAAATTAAACAGTTTAAACATTTGAATTGATAACATCAAATAAACACAGCAACAGAAAGTGCACGACATCACCCTTTGTGCTTTTACTCTCGTTCTCACCATAAGAATCAATATTTACTTTTACTCTTTCTTATTGCGGCATGAAACCCGATCCTAATCATATATTACTGTTGCGGCGTGCAACCCGAAACAAAATATATAATATTGTTTCGCGGCGTGCAACCCGATCCAAATCATATAATGATGTTGCGGCGTGCAACCCGATCATTATAATATTGTTGCGGCGTGCAACCCGATCCATATAATATTATTGCAGCGTGCAACCCGATCCACATAATATTGTTGCGGCGTGCAACCCGATCCATATAATATTGTTGCGGGGTGCAACCCGATCCCAATATACAAATGAACACCAGTCATGAAAGAATCCCGGTAAGAGAATAATAAGGAAACAACAATATCCCGGCAAGGGAGTCAACAACAAGAGTAAACACGTCAAGGCAAGGAAACCAACAATAAGAATTAAGTATGTCCCGGCAAGGGAATCAACTATAACCAAACTTGTACCAATAATTAACTTCACAATAAAACCTCAACTACACAACAAGGCATAATAAGCACGTGATAACTACACCGACAAACACAACAATTGGACATATAACCTATTTGCACGAAGTCATAGAGGAACTCATAGCCAAGAAGTATCAAAATAATAAGGAAGACAATCACTACAATTAAGACAATTTAGGGTCAATATAACACGTAAAAATTAGAGGAAAGCTAACAACTTCATATGGAGCATATAGAGGCAATTTAAGCAACTAGGAAACCCAATCATAACAGGATACTTTCCACATAAGGAACTAAGAACCCTAGAGGCAAATTTTCTACAAATAAGTCCGAGCACACACTCGTCTACAATTAGCATAGAAGACTCAATTCCTAAGGAGAAGTCCCCCACACAAGGTTAGGCAAGATACTTACCTCAAAGATGACAACTCGGTACTTTAAATTCTAAAATGGACTTCGGGCGAAAAGACCTCCGGACAGCTCAAATCCAACTATAACAACTCCAAAACACACATAAATCGAATAAGGAACTATTCTGAAGAATAAAGTTTCAATCTTTACAAAAATATAAAAATCGACCCAAAAGTCGACCCCTGGGCCCGCACCTCGGAACCCATCAAATTTTATAAAATCCGATCACCCATTCCGAAATGAGTTCAACCATACAAAATTTATCCAATTCTGATACCATTTGGTCCCTCAAATCATGATTTTTCATTTTAAAATTTTTCTTCAAAAATCTACTCTTTCCCCAACCCAAAATACAATTTAAATGATAAAAATAAAGATAAATTCATGGAATATATTTAATTCTATTTGAAAAAACTTACCCAATCGAATTTTATGAAAAACCCACCAACAATCGCCAAGAACCGAACTCTAGAAGTCAAAATATGATGAAAATAGTGTAACCTCGATTTTGGAATATATTCTGTCTTCCTAGGTCTTTGTTCATCGCGATCACGGGAGAAGTGATGCGATCGCGTAGAAGAAAATAGCTACTGGACCAAAATGTTCTATGCGATCGCGCAAGGAGGGATGCGATCGCGAAGAGTAAAATTGGTAGACACAATGCAATCGCGGACAAATCAATGCAATCGCATAGAAGAAAAATGCTGCTGTCCAAATTTGTGCTATGCTATCGCGAAAAAATCAATGCAATCGCATAGAAGGAAAATGCTGTTGTCCAAATTTGTGCTATGCTATCGCGGATAAATCAATGCAATCGCATGGAAGGAAAATGTTGCTGTCCAAATTTGTGCTATGCGATCGCGAACGAATCAATGCGATCGCACAGAAGGAAAATATGGGAGGTTAACATTGTACTACGCGATCACAGCTACGCCTATGAGATCGCATAGAAGGAAATACCAGATAGCAGAACAACAGTTCAAACATAGGGAAAAATGATCTGTAGCCCATCCGAAACACACCCGAGGCTCCCGGGACCCCATCTAATCACACAAACAAGTCATATAGCCTAACACGAACTTGCTCGAGGTTTCAAATCACATAAAACAACACAAAAACAACGAATCATACCAAAAATCAAACTTATGAATTCCAAATCTTCAAATATCAAATCTCATGCCGAGACCTATCAATTCAACTCGGAATAACACCAAATTTTGCAGACAAGTCCAAAATGACATAACGGAGCTACTTTAACTCTCGGAATCGAATTCCAACCCCGATTTCATAAAAGTCAACTATAGGTCAAACTTCTCAATTTTTCAAACTTCAACTTTTCCAACTTTCACCGAAATGCCTCAATTTACCCTACGGACCTCCAAATCCAAATCCGGATGCGTGCCTAAGTCCAAAATCAACATACGAAGTTGTTGATATCATCCACGACCCATTCCGGGGCCGTTTACCCAAAAGTTCAATTTCGGTCAAATTCTCACCGTTTAAACTTCCAAAGCTAGTTTTCTTTTTCTAATTTGACCCTGAATCATCCGTTAACTGAATTCAACCATGCACGCAAGTCAATACACATATTATGAAGCTTCTCGAGACCTCAAATTGCCGAACTGGGCACAATTGCTCAAAACGACTAGTCGGATCATTACACATACCCATTGAAAAAAGTTTTTTTTTGCTTAGAAATTTGGATTCCTGTATATATATATATATATGTATATTTGTATTTCATCACTCTATTTGCTACCTCATCCGTGAAATTTCTGTTCCATCTTGCATCTAATGTTGCTAATCATGCTTGAAAATATGGAAGGAGATCTTTATGTGTGATTTTTGGAGAGAAAGAACCTTATTTCTTTGGGTTTTCAATTTTTATAAATACTTGGCTAGTTTTATTAAGTCTATGATTAATGGCTAGAGGTTGGTAAGTTGGGACTTTTTGGGACATTTATGTAAGTTCCTTTCTTTTTTTGGGATTTTTTTCTATCTATACTATAATAGAAATTTATTTATCTATTTTCTCTAGGTTTTGTAGTTTTTAAAAAGTATCTAGGTTTTTTTTACATAAACTGTATGTATTCCTCCTTAAAAAGTTCTCACCTCATTATTAACACCTTCAATTAAGGGATTAAATTATATCCATTCCTTTTTTTCTCTACTCCCCTCCCTCCTTTTTCTTCTACACAGATCTGGAAGCCACTTCTTCTTCCAATATTAGTTCACCAATTTTTTTCTTCCAATTTCTCGAAAATTCTATACAAGATACTCATATATGGTATAAGAAGGCACAAGAAAAATATAAATGGACAAAAAATGTCTTGAACAAAAAAAGAAGCCATACTCGCCATAGAAATAGTACCAAGGAAATGGTTATTTTTTGTACGGTAACATTTTTGATCCTATACAATTTTGAAGATACATCCTAGTAGGAAATCTAAAACTTTTCTACCTGTACATGTTACTACTCTAAAAGCTAATATAATTCTGATACAAGATTGTATTGTAATTGTATCAGTATTGTATCAAGTATTCTTTCATGTATTGATGCATCAAATACAATTCAGATACAAATTTGATATAATTATGAAAGAATTCTTATACAATTACGATACAACTTAAAATCAATTCTAAACTTAAACTGAATCAATATCGTATTATACTTGTATTAGTAATGTATCATGTATTGTTTTAGGTACAAATTGTGATACAATTATGATACAATCGTAATATAATTCTTAATTATGATACAATTTCGATCTTTCATATTTTTCAAGTTTCAATCTAAAACATCCACCTAGAACCAACTCTAAACTTAAATTATGATACAATATTATATTATAATAGTATTAGTATTGTATTGGAATTGTCTTAGGTATTGACGTATCAAATACAATTCAGATACAATTATGATACATTTATCATACAATTATAATACAATTTCGAAACTTCTTCTTTCTCGATTTTTATTCTGAAATTCTACCTAAAACCAACTTTAAACTTAACCAATCTCCCTTAAAATTGAGATATGAACCCTAAAGGATATTTTCAATAGTTTTCAAGAATACCCAATCCAAAAAATCACAAATTTGTAAAATCCGAATATCTAATTCAAAGTTTCAAAACTTTTTAATGGTATATCAATGACAGACCCTCTAGCTACAATTTCAGAGATAATATCGCTGGATTTGTCAATAATTGAAACTTTTTAATGGTTGTTGATGGAATTGATTCACAGAAATATATGATGTTATTAGAGAGATAATAGTTTGATTTGTATGAAAGAGAGAGAGAGAGAGAGAGAGAGAGAGAGAGAGAGAGAGAGAGAGAGAGAGAGAGAGAGAGAGAATGACTTTAAAATCTTTTAAAATTAAGAAGAAAATCGTGATTGTAGGAGGCTAATTAAGCTGATAGATGGGGATGAGGGATACAGTTACAAATTAATCCCTATATTTAGGGGATCCATCTTTTATCCTGATTTTTTACATAAATAATTAATATAGATACATAAAGTAATTTTTAAGGAGCATAAAGAAAAGAAGTTAATAAGTTTCTAATATAGTATAATTAGGTAAAAATCCTTTTTTCAACTTTAGGAAAAGTAGTTAAGGGCCTGAGATGTTTCCTTGTGTTGGGCTTGGCTCATAAAAGTTGGGAAGATCTAAGGGAAAACTACCCTGTATAGTCCTTCAAAGTTTTAATAGCCCAAAGTTTTCCCCTTTGACCCGAAATGTCCCTCCGGCCCAATCTTATTACATCTAATAGCCCATAATCCATAAACCACCCACGTTTTTGAATTCACCCGTTTAACTCGGCTCTCTCAAACCACCTTTCTCCTTAAATACAGCTTCTGCACTTTTACTCTTGGTTTCAATGTAAGCCAAAATTTCAGTAGGTTTTCCGATTTTTATTCATAGTCGACTCTAGGTTTTCCAATTTTTGTTCATAGTCATCTCTATAATGGGGGAAAAGAAGTCTTTGAAGAAAAAAAGGAAGATGAAGGCATCTCCAAATTCTCTGAAATTAGCCAGTAAATTAGTAAAATATAACCCTAATTTCATTAGCAATGACGATGATGATTTTGAAGATTTACCATAATTTGGGTGCGATTTGGGGCATGCAACCCATAAATCTGTTGAAGCAATGCAAAATACCCCTAGTGAAGGAAAGCAAAATACTCATGTTAATAGAAGGACTCGTTCTCATAGCGGGACTCCCAGCGATAGAGTAACGAGGTCACACACTGCTCAGCATGTAGTTGTTGAAAAAAGCACAAGTTCCAAAAAAAGATTAAAATTGCGAAAAATGATATTGTGAAGGATAAGGGTAAAGGTTCTAAAAGGAAGGCTAAAAGTGATGGGGATGATGTTTCATCAAACAAGAGAAAAGTTCACGTTGATCAAAAATGTTATAGCTCATCTGATTTAAAGGTATTTTCTAATGATATAAATTTTACTTGTATGCATCTAGTTTATTTTAATATGTAGAAATTTAACCAATATGGCAGTTATGTTCCAGATTTGTATATAAAATGTATCATTATTTTTCATATTGTATATAATGTGTATTAAGTCAATAAGTAATGTGCAACTTTTGTATATAAAGTGTATCATCTATCCACATATTGTATAAGTAATGTTTAAAGTGTGTATTTGTGATTGTTATGAAGCTTATATATATTTATATTTTTGTGTTGTTTGAAGCTTTGGGATTACTATGTTCCTTTGGCTGATCATTATAGTACTCGTATCAGTGTGCATACAAACTGCAGTATAGTGGAACATTTGAAAAATAATTTGGATGATCAGCAGATTGAGATGTTTAGAAGAACATGTTTTGGTTATTTTGTGGACTTGCCCGAATTTTTTATACAGAACCAACTTATCCATTCACTATTGCTTAGGGAAGTAGTGTCACCTAAAGATAATGAGTTATGGATTAAAGTGAATAGCACCAAGTTGCGCTTTGGACTTGCAGAGTTTTGTATTATTACAGGTTTAAAGTGTAATGGTGATCCCAATAAAGATTATGAATCTGTCCAGTCGAGTCGGTTGATGGAATTGTACTTTCCAAGCATGTCGAAAGTGTCTAAGAAATCGTTAACTGACTATTTCTTAAACAAGATGTGGAAATCTGATGATGATGCATTAAAGATTGCAGTATTGCATTTCATTCACAGTTTCCTGTTTTCTACTACGAATGATGATTTGATAACAAAGAATGATTTTCTGTTGGTTGAATCTGGTGATTTTGGAACTTTCCCTTGGGGAAAAGTAGTTTATAATGCTACGTTGGGTTCGATGAAGAATAAGGTTCGTAGTAGGAGAGAGATGTACTAATATGGTGGTTTGCCTTTGGCATTCCAGTGTTGGTTTTATGAATGCTGCCCCTATACTCGCAAAAACCTCGCTTGCCGGATTGGTGACGTTTAAGAGGTTGAGGAAAGAGTTTTTTCTTTTAAGTCAGGAGCAGGTAAAAGATATATATTTCTGATACATAAATTATACATTTCTGATACATGCATTATACATTTCTGATACATGCATTATACATTTCTGATACATTTGGTGATTGCTAACTTTTATTTATTTATTTGTAGTTGGTGTTTGGTAACATTTCCCCAACAAATGATGAACAAACAAGGCTTCAATTGGATGACTTTGTCCCGGTTTGTGAAGATAAAAATGAGATTCATATTGAATCTGGAGTCGTGGCTGAAGTTAACACAAATGCTAAGAAGCACTCCAAAAATAAGCCAGAATCACAATCTATCAACAATGAGAATCCGGATCCACAGTCCAATAACTTGAATTCAAGCGAGAAAGAGCTGAAACTTCTGAGAAGTGAAATCAAGAAGGTACAATTCTATTTTGTCTTTGACCAGTTCTGAGAACTTAATTGATATTCGGTTTCACTTTTCCTTTTATAGGTAAACAACAAGGTTTCATCTTTGGAGAACTTAATGATTTCCTCATTTAAAAAGGTTTTTAAAGCTCTAGGTATACGCAATGCTTCAAAGGTATTCTCATGACTACGCTTATTTGTTATTTTTACCTTTTACTACGATTTTACAACTTGTTGTATATTTTTTCTGAACAAGGTAATAAAAAAGATGACAACTATCATGATAAGGAATTTTCAGAGAATAATTTTGGTAGTGAGGAAGTTATGGAGAAAAATATTAGCATTGAAGAAGTTGTAAAGAAAAATATTGACAATAAGGTAAGTCTAGAGCAAACTGTTGATGTTATGGAGGGTGTGGTGAAGGATTCTATACAAGATGGTAAAAGTAGTGAAGGAGTTGGTGATGCCGAAGCCTGGATTGAGGATGCCGAGCCTGAAATCACTGCAATCACCCAACAGTTTTGTGACAAAAATACTTCTGATATGGGGAGTTTGGTGGATGATTCTGTACAACTTGGTAAAAATAGGTGTGAGGAAGGTAGTGAGGACAATAGCTGGAGTAGTGATGCTGAGGCTCAAATAACTGCAATCACCCAAAAGTATTTCAATCAAAATATTGTACATGGTGATTGTTTAGGAGTGGAGAAAAATATTACTTATATGCAGGAAGATCATATAGTTGTTGTTGATCATGACACACCTTAAATGAACCCTAGAGAAAGGAAACCAGTAGGGGTCATGAAGTCACCATTCATAAACACATTTGACTCTGGTGGCACCATCCAAGTTGTTGAAAACAAGCCAACTAAGTCAAAGAAGCCCATCTTGACTATAAAGTATCCTTTTGAGGAAAATGTTGACAATCCTGTTGATTTCAAAGTATTGTGTAAGTGGAACACTTTCATCAATAGAGGCTTAAGGACTAATGCGCCGTAAGTTTTATGTTTCAGTTTTTTCTTATTTTTTTTCTTGTTTATTTCATGTTATGAACCATATCTTTTTATCATTGATTCATCAGGGACGGTGTTTATACAGAGGCTGGCAATAAGCTAAATAAAATATTTGAATTTGGAGTTGATAATATTGGAGAAAAAAATGGTTCTTCACATTTGCATATCCTGGTCTAACCTTGTGTGATTCAGTACGTCAACACTTTAATTGTAAAATATAAACTGGTGATATACGTTTTTAGTTTTCTCATACTGTAATTTTCTGACTGTGTATATTCTTCACATTTCAGCATATTGATGTAATTTTTTACTATTTGAGAATAAAAGGAAGTACGGTGTTGATGTTCCAATAAAATTCACAACGACTGACTGTTGGTTTAACTGCTTGATTTCGAATTTGATATGACGACCCGACCCGTCGTCTCGTGAGTTACCACCCCGTTTCCCCCATTTTATGCTTCTTCATGTTTCGTTATCGGTCTTCGGTGTGTTAGAGTTAAATCGGATTGGTTTACCATTACAAGTCGCTTGTGACTTTACTATCTCATTAATTGCTTTATTTATTGTCTTTTATTCTTTCACTGCGAAACTAACTTGGCTCTTCATGTCTTTTTCTTTTCTTTAACTGTTTTCCTTTACTGCTTTATTTCAATACTGTTGTTATTCACTGCAATTATTGTAATCCTTTATCTTATGAACGTGGAAAATACATGTCAACTTGTTTCATTCTTGTAAACTGCATCTTCAACATCATATTCCACTCGTGCCAAACAAATACCATAGCAACGCTTATAATGATTGGTTGCGCTCTTCCAATATTATCACCCTTCAAATTTGGCAAAGGTGTATTTGCGGTAAAACCAGTCGATCATCGGTGCAGTCGACGGTTCCGTGCCTTTCCCTCTTGAGTTGTCCGCTCAAGGGTACCTGTCTAATACCCCAATAGAAACCTTACTCTGTTTAATTTTTCATGCATCATGGTCAAATCTAGCCGAGTCAGTTATGTTGTCCGCGTAATGACTCGTTAAGATAGCCTTTGTCCAAAGTCCATCGGGTTTCCCTGAAACCCAAACGGACACCACCATATTCTGTGCATTTATTTGGAGAACTAAATGCTTCTTATGCTTCTTATTGGTATTAAATAATCGAGTCCGGTGGGGTGAGGTCCTAACCCTTTTGTTTTGCAGGAAATGAATGACAAAGTTCCTGACTTCGGTATGGTAAACATACCTTCACCCTTGCAGACTTGGTGGAGAAACCTCCCATCGAGCAACCAAATTAACGAATGGAAAGAGAGAGTCACCAAGGCTAGTAAAAAGCTAGAAGTACAACTTGCTGGAATTGGAAGGGAAAGTGAGGAAGAGAGTCACCGACTGTCAAAACGTTGAGGGAAGCGAAGGAGAACACCTGGCAAAGGCATTTTTACTGGAAAATCTGCGTGAGCTGGAGGATCTGATCAACGAGAACATTCAATCTGAAGAAGGTCCTTCTGGGACCAAGTAGTTAGGAGTCTTTCATTTTGTTTTAATGATGTAATAAGGCCAATGGCCACTAATGACATTTTACTTTCCGTTATTTAGTGTCGTTTTGGATTCGTCTTATTTTTATCAATAAAATGAGGCATTTAGCATTATAAGTTCTCCAAATTAATTTGTCGTTAAGCCTACCTCGGTCACAACAAGGCACCCAAATTAGGACGCGATTTATATTCTTGCACAATGTGTTTAAATATTGCAACATTTTCTTCTCATAATCCGCACTAACTTGTTATCTTTTTTGTTTTTCTTTATTTTTATTCCCCTCCCCAAAGGCTAGTTCGTGTATTCTGGCACCATCATCATACAGTACGAGATCCAAGGGCCCTCCACCACCTCCTCCTCCAAGTCCTATCCGGAACAAGAACAAAGGCAGAATGGGAGATTCAAACGCCAGAAAGGAAATCGAAAGAATTGAGATTCCTCATGGTACTCCGGTTGCTAAGGAAACTGCTGCCCAACTTGAGCAGAAACTGTTGAAGTTCCAAGAAGAACTGGATCAAGTTCGGAACTTGGCAAATTTATCATTCACTCTCACCGCTCCTGATGTCAACTTTCCAAATACTCAAAATCCCGCACCTCCATAGAACACCCCACAACCACAGACACAACCCACTCATGCTCCACACTGCAACACATCCCACTCTCCAAACAACCCTCCACTGCTCATTTTTGAACCACTAAACACCACAAATGACCACCTCCACAACACTCCCATCTATGTAGATACTATACCCCACTACACTCAACCAATCTCAAGTGCACCTGAGTCTGATGACAAGGACTCTCTTATCAGAAACTTAGCAGCAGAACTCAAAAGGTTGACCAGCCGAGTCCAGGGCATGGAAGGAAGCAAAGATATAGAGGGGCTGAATTATGAAGACCTCTGCATTCAGCCGGATGTTGAACTTCCAGAGGGGTACAAACCTCCCAAGTTCGGAATGTTCGATGGCACGGGAGATCCCACAGTCCATTTGAGGACATATTGTGATAAGCTGGTTGGAGTCGGAAGGGATGAGAAAATCCGTATGAAACTCTTCATAAGAAGTCTGAAGGAGGATGATTTATCCTGGTACATCAGCCAGGACCCCAAGAAATGGACCAGCTGGGTAGGTATGACATCAGATTTCATGGATAGGTTCCGATTCAATGCAGAGAATACACCGGATGTATTCTACATCCAGAATTTGAAGAATGAGCCTATCGAGACATTCCGCGAGTATGCTACTCGTTGGAGATCAGAGGCTGCTAAGGTCAGGCCGGCCTTGGTAGAGGAACAGATGAACAGATTCTTTGTCCGGGCTTAGGATCCACAATATTATGAGAGGTTGATGCTGATCGAGGGCCAGAAATTCTCCGATATTATCAAGTTGGGACAAAGAATTGAGGAAGGCATTAAGAATGGTATGGTTACTAATCTTGAAGCATTGCAGGCCACCAACAAGGCTTTACAGTCTGGTGGCACGTCCAATAAGAAGGACGTGAGTGCTGTGATGGTCACACAGGGAGCCAAATCACCACCAAAATACCACACTTACCCGTTACCTCCACTTACATATCAGCCTATCCCGAATTACCAAACACCCGCACCCTCTTACCAAAATCCACCACCTGTTTACCAATCATCCCTACCACCCGTTTACTCTCAACCTGCACCTATTTACCAAGCTTATAATGCCTAACCCTCTCACTACCAATCACCTCCACTCGCCAAAATTTCCTTAGGCCCAGGCCAAATTTTGACCGCAGACCTCCCAGACAATATACAGCCATCACTGAGCCAATTGACCAGCTGTATAAGAAACTTAAAGCTGCTGGTTACGTCTCCCCTATCCCTGCCATAACTCTAGAAAATCCTTCCCAGTGGGTCAACCCTAATAAGACCTGTGTGTACCACTCCGGCATGAAGGGACATACCATTGATGAGTGCCGCTCATTGAAAGACAAGATTCAAACTCTGATCGACAATAAGGTTATCGTAGCAAAGGATCCTGCTCCTAATGTCCGCAACAACCCTCTACCTGATCACAAAGTTGGAGACATTCACATGATCGAGATCGAAGATGACTGGGACCCCAAGGGGTCGATAGGATTGATTGCTGAGGGTGATGAGCCAAAGAAACCGGCGGTCACGCTTAACCCAATCGTTTTGCAAAATCAGCCCTCCAAGGGCGATGAACTAAATATGTCTATACCTCTCAAATTTGAAGCACCTCCTTCTACAAAGGCGCCCGGACCAATTGAAGTTGAGTTTGGAGTCACGAAGGCACCTACACCTTTTGAAGTTGCTGTGTTACCACCAAGGGTACCTATTCCTGTAGCAATTTTAGACATAACACCGTTCCACTCAAATGCCATACCATGGGATTATACAGCTGGGGCGAGGAGGAAAGGGAAGACCAAGACGGAAGAAGCAATTGCTGCACAGGGTATGACCAGAACAGGCAGGGTTTACACTCCAAAGCACCTAACTGAGTCCAGTAAGCAAGCCACTGGACGGACTATTGAAACTGGGCCCGATGATCTTTGGAGAAAAATACAAGCTAAGGAGTATTCAGTCGTCGAGCAGTTGAACAAAACACCAGCACAGATCTCCATCCTAGCTCTTTTGTAGAGCTCTGACGCACACAAAAATGCCTTGATGAAGATATTGAGCGAAGCTTATGTGCCCAGCAACATAACTGGGGGCGAAATGGCAAATATGGTAGGACAAATACTGGAAAGCCACAGGATCACCTTCCACGAAGATGAACTGCCGTCGGAAGGACTGAGTCACAACATGGCCCTGCACATCACCGTGTAATGCGAGGATTACTTCATCACTAGAGTCTTGATCGATGGAGGCTCCAGCCTCAACATCTATCCGCTGATCACTCTTAGAACATTGGGAAAGAGCCTGCACGAGATCAAAGATGGAGCCATCAATGTCAAAGCCTTCGATGGGTCCCAAAGGTCTACTATTGGAGAGATTAGCCTACGCTTGCAAATGGGACCAACTTGGTTTGACATTGACTTTCAAGTGATAGATGTTCCAGCATCCTACAACTTGTTGTTGGGATGACCATGGATCTACGCCGTTGGAGCGGTAGCATCGACCCTGCATCAACCAGTGAAATTCGAGTGGAATCACTAAGATGTGATTATTCATGGCGATGGTAGCAACCTCATATACAGTCGCCAGACCATCCCAATGGTTGGAGGCAGAAGAAAAATAGGCAGAGAAACATACCACCACATCGAGCAGGTCAACGCTATAGACAAGGATAGATGGTGGGATGACAAGATTGAAAGTATCTTGAACTAGTGTGCGTATGAACCTGGAAAGGGACTCGGCAAAAACCTCTAGGGAATCACCAAGCCCATCAAGCTGAAGGAACATGGTACTACATTTGGTTTGGGGTATGAGTACACCTGGGAGGAGTTCAATCACTAGTCTCCACCATGGCGCAGTCCCTACTATCCACTGGAGCATACGATACCTCGCCTGGAACAGACTTTCCAGCCGACAAACATCATATATGGATCAGAGGAAGATGAAGCATTCGCAGCCATGAAAAATCTGTTCCTGGAGGACGATGATATGGACTGCTGTGTTATTTTCAAGGAGGAAGGGGAGGAAGGCCCTTCTATACAAGTTGTGAACCAAGGAGAACGCCTCAACAATTGGTCAATCAGAACCACCAGGGCCCGGAAAGCTTCGAGGTAGCAAGGCTAAACAAAATCACCATGCATCACATTTTTACTTTTTACTAGCTGATTTTATTTCCGCATTGTCTTTAATTTTGAAAAAAGAGCTCTATCTTCCAAAATAATTATGAATTCAATCAAAGCATTTCGGTTTATTATATATCTCGCTCTTATTATTTTTTCTATCATTCACTTTATTTTACACAGCATTACTATTACTTGACTTGACGATGAACCAACGATTGTGACTTGCAACGAGACAACGCAACAAACGGGTATGGATTCAGAAGAGGATGATATACCAGAAGAGGTCGTCAGAGAGGTTGAGAATTTTGAGAATAGGCCTAAGTCTAACTTGTACGAAACTGAGGTTGTTAATCTGGGAGATACAGAGAATGTCAAAGAAACGTGCATCAGTGTTCACCTGCCACCATCAGAAAAGAAAGAGTACATAGAGTTCCTAAAGGAATATGAGGACATATTCACCTTGTCGTATGATGATATGACTGGTCTCAATACATCCATTGTAGCTCACAAACTACCAACAGATCCAACATGCCTACCCGGTATCCGCCAAGCTCAGGTTCCCTTGCACCAATAATATGGCCGAATATGAAGCCTGCATCTTGAGGCTCAAAATGGCCATTAACATGAACGTTCAGGAGTTGCTAGTGATCGGGGATTCAAACTTGCTCATACATCAGGTTCGAGGGGAGTGGGCAACCAAGAACTCTAAGATACTTCCCTACCTGCATCACATATAGGAGTTGAGGAAAAGGTTCACAAAGACAGAATTTCAGCACGTCCCCAGAGTCCAGAACGAGTTTGCTGATGCCTTAGCTACTTTATCGTCCATGATCCAGCATCCAGATACAAATTTCATTGATCCCATCCCAGTAGAGATTCATGATCAGTCGGCTTATTGCGCCCACATTGAGGAAGAGGCTGATGGAAAACCATGGTTCCATGACATCAGGGAGTACTTGACAACAGAGGAGTATCCAGAACTTGCCAACGCTACTCAGAAGCGCACACTTCGTAGGTTATCCAACAACTTCTTTCACAGTGGAGGAATCCTGTACATGAGGACTCCCGATTTGGGTCTACTAAGGTGTGTCGAAGCAAAAGAAGCATCTAGGCTATTGGACGAAGTGCGCGCAGGGATCTGCGGACCGCACATGAATGGTTTTGTCCTAGCAAAGAAGATACTTTGGGCAGGGTATTTTTGGATGACTATGGAAATAGACTGTATCTGGTATGTTCGCAAATGCCATCAACGTCAGATACATGCAGATATGATAAAGGTGCCTCCAAACGAGCTTACTACAACAAGTTCACCATGGCCATTCGCCGCTTGGGGAATGGACGTTATCGGACCTATCGAGCCTGCCGCATCAAATGGGCACAAGTTCTTCTTAGTAGCAATTGACTATTTTACCAAATGGGTCGAAGCAACATCATATAGGGCGGTCACTAAGAAGGTTATGGCAGATTTCATCCGCAACCGCATTATTTGTCGGTTCGGAATTTCGGAATCAATTATCACCGATAATGGTTCCAATTTCAATAGTGATTTGATGAAATCAATGTGTGAAAATTCAAGATCAAACACAAGAACTCTACAGCCTACAGGCCTTAGATGAATGGAGCTATGGAGGCAGCCAACAAGAATATCAAGACGATCCCCAGCAGAGTCGCCAGAGCTGTCACACCTCCTTTTTCCGCCCCCGCGAGGGTGCAAGGGAGTTTTTCCAATTAAAGGACAGTCGAAACGGGATTTATTTCTTTATTTCAGAGTCGCCACTTGGGAGATTTAGGGTGTCCCAAGTCACCTATTTTAATCCCGAATCGAGGAAAAGAATGACTCTGTATTACAGTCTGCGCACCAGAAATCCGGATAAGGAATTCTGTTAACCCGGGAGAAGGTGTTAGGCATTCCCGAGTTCCGTGGTTCTAGCACGGTCGCTTAACTGTTATATTCGGCTTGATTATCTAATATAATACGTATTATAAACTTATGTGCAAATTTTATCCCTTAGCCGCTTTTATTATTCTTTTTATTTATTGTTATTATTTTACGAAAAATTGCAACATTGTGAAAACGTATTTCAAATCACGTCGCAATCAATTGCACCCGTGGTTATCGACACATTTCGACTCCGTTGAGATTTAGATTTGGGTTACATAAATGCACACCCGTATTTAAGGAAATAACATTATTAAATACGCGCCTAGAGCGACTAGCGTGTCATTATTTTGGGTAGGGCCGTGAAATTTGCTAAAACGGCTCCTCCCTAATTCTAAGCAATTAACTGTACATTTATTGAGGGCCCCGAAATCTATACATTTCATTAAGCGAGGCTCATCTCATTTATTTTAAATGGACAAATCTTAAAGCGACTACATTTTTTCTATAAAAATTAGTCTCTAAAATAAAGAAAGAAAAATCCTAATTAATTACTAGCTTTTATTATTTTAAGAAAACATGACATGCTAATTGCTTGGTTAATACAAATATTGATAAAAAAAAGAATTTTACTCTTAATTTCGAAATTATAAAAAATAAAAATTCAACAACTAATATTCAAAATAAACAAATATACCTAGATTAAGACTCAACATTGTTATTTTTTTTTTAAAAAAAAAAAAATTATTGAGATTAATTATTCACAATCATTTGAAACTAGATTTAACCATAATTACTAAAGCTTATTAGAAAGTTTATTAGACTTAAACGTTCTTCTAATCTTGCTTAAGCTCAAGTCATGCCTTAATGCCTAATTTACGATGTTTAATTTAAATTCATGTTTTAACTAAATTTAGCTACTTGTTCATGATCAACCTACAATCTTGAAGTCTTCATAGCTAGTGAATTAACCTGTTTTGCCGAACTGATTTATTACAGACTAACTTATGATATTATTTTCTTATTCCAGCTATTATTTAGTAATTCATGAAATAGCTTAAATACAATCAACAAAAGAAACAAAGAAAAAAAAACGAAATTAAAACTTCAAATTTTCACTCTTCATATGTATTCATACTTCATATTTCGGATTACAATAACCAGCTTTTCAGTTGTGTACCTGATATTGGAAGCAAAAGAAAACTTTATATGAGAATCAGCAGCAGCAGTAAAATCAGTACAACACAGCAACAATAGCCCAGCAACAGTAACAAACCAGTGGAGTAATAATCCAAAAAAAAACAAAATATTCCAGCTTTGATGAAACAACAATTAATTCTGATTTCAAACAACAAAAGAAAGCAGAATATTTTTTTTAGTTTTTTTTTATTTTGAAAGCTTAAATATTTTTCGGAATTTTCTATCTCTTAAATGTTCAACCCTTTTCTCTCTCTTATTTTCAGATTTGTTTCTCTCTCTCGTATCTGTGTATTTTTTTTTCTCTATCTCTCTCTGTATATTTTTCTTTTGATTTCAAGACTTTACATATATAACCCATCCCATAAACCTTTCAATTAATTAAAATCAATACTTTTTCTCTACCCAACCCATTATCTTTCCACTCATCCCCATTACATTAAATAAACATATCACACCACCCCATTTCATTTTGTCCCCCATGCTTCATTTAAAATAATGCAAGATTTCCCTTTAAATTAAATCTTGTCCCCCCTTTATATTAAATAATCATATCACAACCCACCCCATTTCATTTTGTCCCACATGCTTCAAATAAACAATTACAAAATGTACAATTCTTAAACTACCCCTTCCGGCCTTACTGAAATTACCAAACTACCCCTGAACGTATTACAAATTTATCAAACTACCCATCAGCTATAACACATCAATTAATCAAAGTCAACCAAAATATAGACAATATGATCAATTTCTAACAAGGTTCAAACAACAATATGAACACGGATGAACATCATAACAACAATATTACATGAACATGATTTTAACAACATTTCAACAACAAATCACATGAACACAAATTGAGCAACCAAGAACAACTAAAGTTTGATTGAACAATATTTTTAGCAACAACAAACCTATTTTTTGGATTTAAACAACAACAACAATCAAACAAGTATATTTAGATTCTTAAATTCAATAATATTGAACTTAAAATCAACTCTAACAACATTACAACAAACAATTCTTATATTAAACTTTAAACAAGATTATGAGACCAATTCAAGAAATAATCACAAATGATAAACAAGAAATCAAACTATACAAAATTCGGATTCAAGATCATCCAAACAAAGTATGAACATGAATGAATCTATTTTAACACAACAAACATGACGGATTAAACGATTAAATCAATATATTCCTTTAACACAACTAAATTCTTTAAACAAATAACAAGATCGACGAAGAAACAATTATGAACTTAAACTTGAACTTAACAATACTAACAATTTCTAACAATACATAAACACATGAAACAAATTGAAGAAATAGTTAATTAAATTTCAATTTGAATCTAACAAACAACAAACTAACAAATATTCACTTAAACAATAATACAAACATGAAATGAATATGAAAACAACTAATTAAACTTCTATTTTGAAATCTGAAAATTAATTTTAACAAAGCACATGAACATGAACAAACTAGAAAAATGATTTCAACGATGAACAACGAACAAAACAAGAATTGAATTCTTTAACGATTTTGGATCCGGAAAATATCAAACAAAAATATGGACAAAAATAAAACTCAAAAACAACTAACCGGAGATGAATCAACGACGAACTTTGATTGTAAACAAATCTATCCGAGAACGAATCTCGCACCAAGATAACTTGACGTCGAAGACGACTACGAACGGACGACCAAAGAAGGTGGTCGTTTGGCATCGTTTAAAACGAACAATGGCAGCCCGCCACAAGCAGAAGGCAGCAGCAGCAACACTGCTGGAGCAGCAGCACGAAACAGTAGCAGCAGCAGTGTCGGAGAAGATGCAACGGCAGCCATTGGAGCTCGAGTTCGAGCTCGATGAAGCTCGTCCATGGCTGGACGCGGCGGGCAGCAGTTGTGGTGGTTTGTTTGGACGACACAACAGCAACATGAAGGATGAAAAACGCAGCAGCAGCAGTGTTGGAGAAGAAGAAAACGCAACAGCAGGAGGAGAAGCAACTACGGGCAACAATGGTGGCGTAGAAGTTGCTCGACGAACTTGAAAAACGCAGCCATGGCAGCGAGGGGATGTCGTGGGGGTGAGAGTGGTTGTGTTGTGTGTGTGTTGACGTGAGGGGGGCAGGGGTGTGAGGGGGGAAGGTCTGCCATGGGAGGAGCTTGGGGAAGCTTGAGGAAGAAGAAGAAGATAGGAGGGGGCGGATGGATTTCTTAGGGTTTTCTTCTTCTTCTTTTCTTTTTGGTTTTGTTTTTGTTTTGTGTTTTGAAAAATGAAGAAGGGTGTTGGGTATTTGGGTTAATGGACAGGGGCGACCCAGTTCGAAATGGACTGGGTCGTAGGGAAGATTGGGCCATTTTTTGGGCCTATGGCTTGAAATCGAAGAAGAGACCCAATTCCGACTTTCTTTATATTTTCGCTCTCTTTTCTTCTTTTATTTCTCTAAAACTAAACTATAAAAATACTTAAACTATTATTAAGAATTAAATTAAGTTATAAAAGCGCAAATTAACTCCCAATAACAATTAACGCACAATTAAGTAATAATTAAGCATAAAATTATATATTTGGACATTAAATGCTAAAAATGCAAACGATGCCTATTTTTGTAATTTTTAATTTTTGTAAAACAAATTTAATTACTAACAATTGTAGAATTAAATCCTACATGCAAAATGCGACATATTTTTGTATTTTTTATTAATTTAGCAAATAAACACGCACAGACAAATACAAATAATTATTCAAAATATCACAAAATATCACAAAATTGCACACCAAAGAAAAATCATTTTATTTTTGAATTTTTTGGGAGTAATTCTCATATAGGGCAAAAATCACGTGCTTACAGCTGCCCCTCTTTGCCCGAAGACACGAAGGGTTTTCGTGCAAAGATAAAGCGAGCGATTTTTGCCCATCCGAGTACTCCGTGTGAAGCATTTTTTGAAAAAGATTTGACCAAACCTTTGCTTCAAAGGTTTCCTACATATCCTGGGCTAAACAGGAATCAGGTCAATGTAGTTCGAGAAATTTTGGTAGCTGGGACTACCGTGGGACTGCATTGTTACTGTTGTTGCATGCTATTACCACTGCTTACCGATCTCCTTGTTACACCATGCTTAAAAGAAAACAAGAAGCTAGGCTAGAGTACAATTTGTTTTTGTTGCCTTGCTTCCTTGTCTGCTTGCATTTCTTCCGGTGTTTTTCTTCTTTTGACACATGTACTTGAGTTTGTACTGTGACCTCTTGTTGCAACCTTCTGTTTCCCAGTGTCGGGGAATTTTATTGTCTCCTGCTGGGGATTCCTGTTGTAACCCTCTGTTTTATTGTCCTCTGACTTGATCTTGAAATGTATGCCTCTTGTTCTAGGGGTGGGCTCCCAACTTCAATACTTGAAATTAAAGACTGAATGTATGCCTTTGTTATCTGGGCGGGCTCCCAACTTCAATGCTTGAAATGTAAAGACTGAAATGTATGCCTCTGTTATCTGGGCGGGCTCCCAATTTCAACAATTGAAAATTAAAGACTGAAATGTATGCCTCTGTTATATGGGCGGGCTCCCAACTTCAATGCTTGAAATGAAAAGACTGAAATGTATGCCTCTGTTATCTGGGCGGGCTCCCAACTTCAATGCTTGAAATGAAAAGACTGAAATGTATTCCTCTGTTATCTGGGCGGGCTCCCAACTTCAACTCTTGAAATGTAAAGACTGAATGTATTCCTCTGTTATCTGGGCAGGCTCCCAACTTCAATGCTTGAAATGAAAAGACTGAAATGTATTCCTCTGTTATCTGGGCGGGCTCCCAACTTCAACTCTTGAAATGTAAAGACTGAATGTATTCCTCTGTTATCTGGGCGGGCTCCCAACTTCAACTCTTGAAATGTAAAGACTGAATGTATGCCTCTGTTATCTGGGCAGGCTCCCAACTTCAATGCTTGAAATGAAAAGACTGAAATGTATTCCTCTGTTATCTGGGCGGGCTCCCAACTTCAATGCTTGAAATGAAAAGACTGAAATGTATTCCTCTGTTATCTGGGCGGGCTCCCAACTTCAACTCTTGCAATGTAAAGACTGAATGTATGCCTCTGTTATCTGGGTGGGCTCCCAACTTCAATGCTTGAAAAGTATGTCTCTGTTCTCCAGGCAGACTCCTGACTTCAACAACAACTTTGAAAATAAATTGTCATTCCTCCCTTCAGGCGGGCTCCTGACTTCAAACAATACATCGCCATTCCTTTCTTTAGGTTGGCAAGATTTCAACAACTTTTAAAAACGCCTTTCCTCTCTTCAGACGGGCTCCTGACAACAACTTTGAAATTAATCGCCATTCCTCTCTTCAGGCGGGCTCCTGACTTCAAACAATACATCGCCATTCCTTTCTTTAGGTTGGCAAGATTTCAACAACTTTTAAAAACGCCTTTCCTCTCTTCAGGCGGGCTCCTGACGTCATACTTGAAAAGTATGTCTCTGTTCTCCAGGTGGACTCCTGATTTCAACAACAACTTAGGAGGAAATGCCTCTCCTATGGGTAAAATAAACTTAGGAGGAAATGCCTCTCCTATGGGTAAGACTAAACTTAGGAGGAAATGCATCTCCTATGGGGTGAAACTAAACTTAGGAGGAAATGCCTCTCCTATGGGTGAAAACAAACTTAGGAGGAAATGCCTCTCCTATGGGTGAAACTAAACTTAGGAGGAAATGCCTCTCCTATTGGTTCAACAACAACTTAGGAGGAAATGTCTCTCCTATGGGTGAAACTAAACTTAGGAGGAAATGCCTCTCCTATGTGTGAAACTAAACTTAGGAGGAAATGCGTCTCATATTGGTTCAACAACAACTTAGGAGGAAATGTCTCTCCTATGGGCAAAAACAAACTTAGGAGGAAATGCATCTCCTATGGGTGAAACTAAAACAAACTTAGGAGGAAATGCATCTCCTATGGGTAAAAACAAACTTAGGAGGAAATGCATCTCCTATGGGTGAAACTAAAACAAACTTAGGAGGAAATGAATCTCCTATGGGTAAAAACTAAACTTAGGAGGAAATGCATCTCCTATGGGGTAAAAGTAAACTTAGGAGGAAATGCATCTCCTATGGGTGAAACTAGACTTAGGAGGAAATGCCTCTCCTATACGTGAACCATTTCCTTCTTCCTGAATTATTTACTTACCTGTGTTGTCTTCCCTCGAAACTTCTGGGGATTATTTTGCTGGGGATGACTTTTCCTTTTCTTCCTTACCCACTCTGGGTTGCCCGAAACTTTGTCGAGGATGCTTCTACATCTCGATGATCCACTGGGGATAACACTGCTGTGGATAACTCTGTTGAGTAAATATGTTATCTTACTCCTTCCAAAATTACTTCCTTTTGAGTAGGATGTTTCATTCCTCTGCAAACTACTTCCCCCTTTTTCTTTCTTTTTTTGTTTTTTTTTCAAAATGAAAAGACTGAATGTATTCCTCTGTTATATGGGCAGGCTCCCAACTTCAACCAACAAATCACCATTCTATTTTTCAGGGGGGGGGGCTCCTGATTACTTAAAATTTGAAATGTATTCCCTTATTCTCCAGGTGGGCTCCTGATTGCTGATACTTCCATTGTATTCCCTTATTATCCAGGTGGGCTCCTGATTGCTGATACCTCAACTGCTCTTCCTTGTTCTCCAGGTGGACGCCTGATTGCTAATACTCCAACTGCTCTTCCTTGTTCTCCAGGTGGGCGCCTGATTGCTGGGGATAATACTACTAGGGAAGTCTCCCTTCTTCCCCTCCTTCAAATTCAATTTTTTTTTTCAACACTGCTGGGGATAAAAGTGTTATCTTCTCGGGATAACGTTGTTGAGGATAACGCTACTGGGGAATTTTATCCCTTCAAGTCGATGCTTCATTCTTCTGGAAGCTGCTGGGGATGATAATGGCTTTTTGCTTTTCTGAGCACAAGTGTCATCCCTTTATTCTGTCTGCTGGGGAATACTTCCTCCATTTAAACTTATTATGTTGGGGCAACACTGGTTCAAATACCACTTCCCTTGAGACTGGTGCTATCTTTATTCTTCCTCGAATGGGTACCTGACTTCCAGAAAATTTTCCAAATGAAAGGAAAATTTTCTGCCCCAATTTGACAGTCTCCCTTATGGCATGCATTTCTGTTATCAATGCCATTTCCTTTACCTGTTTCAAATCAAACAAAATTTGTTAGTTTAAAACGTGGTGGTTGGTTGTGATACTCCTACTGGGATGGCTTTTCCTTTTCTCCTTCCTTGCTCTGCGCTCCACACCTTGTTGGGGATGATATTATTTGCTGGGGATAATCCCTTTCTGCTGGGGATATCCCTCTTCTTTTGTGGCATAGCTCGGAAACTGGCATTTCCCCGACCTTTTAGTCTAGTATGAATTTCCCCAAATCATACTCACTGCTCTCCTTGCTTTGTTCAACGGGCCTTGGCCTTGAGGTTTATAACCTTTGATTTCGGCAAGGGTATCCTTCTTGACACTTGTCAATCCTTTTCTCAATTCCCTTTTGCTGGGGATATCTTTTTTGACACTGGCCTCGCGTTTGTTCCTCGCTGACTATACCACTTGGATGTACTAGTCAGATCTTATCTTGCATAATTGAAAAGCTGATGGCATATTTTGAAGTCAATTCACACTTGTTTTGACCAGACAGACTCTATTGGGGAGTTTTTCTATGAAAGGAAAAGATGAAAAGGAACAGAATAAAGACAAAGGAAAAGGATGACTCTTTAACAAAAGAAACTATAAATAAAAACCTATCAAACGCAGACACCGACTCTAATGGTCATGACATGCACATGTGGCCTATCCTCTGCCATCAATCATCTTTCAAGACCTTCAATTGGCAATTCCCCATCTGATTCTTAATCTTATTCGACTTGTAGTGCCCGAAGGGTTTTCACTATCAAGTCTCTCTCATTTTGGTTTTTCTCTCAGCTTTCATCGCCTTATGGTGTCCGTGAAGATTTTCACCGATAATACTCTCTCATTTGTATCACTTTCCAGTTGGAGATTTGGAGTGTTGCCAGTATGACTCTCTCTGTTGGAGATTAGAGTCCTTTCTGCTGTGGAACAGAATGTTATGTTCGCCGGTAAGACTCTCATTTGTCTGACTTGGCATCTTTTGCAGACTGGTCAGAAGGTCTTTCTTTGGACCGTAATGTGGGTTTTTGGACAGGCTAGAAAGAAAGGGTATTAAAGGCTAAAAAACAAATCAAATTTGGGGTTCAAAATTACAACCTTCGAAATCATATTTGTTTACAACAAACGCAACCCTTGACCCAGTTTCTTGCTTGGGGATTATTTACTTATTTTTTATTATTTTTATTACACCATGTACACTATGACCATTGTGGCCATTAAGCACCCTATGACCGAGCCGTGAAGCGCCTACGTATCCTCTTTGAGGAATCAGGTCAAACGTAGTTCCCAATTCCTCTTTTTTCATTTGACTTTCTTTTTTTTGTTATCATTTTTCTTTTCTTTTCTCTTTTTTTCTTTTCTCTTTTCTTCTTTTTTTTTTCTTTTTTTCTTCTTCATGTTTTCATGCCATGCTCATGTTTTCTAGTCGTTTTTTTTACTGATTCCGAACGAGGGGTATGAAAGAAAAATAAGTAAGGCTCAAAAGGGGTAACGAAGGATAAAGTGTTTAGGTAGCAGAACAAAATGCCTTCGTCATTCCAGTCTTCAAAACATGCCAAATGCAAACAACACAACAAACAATAGATTTATAGTCTCTTCCGACGGTGCTGGGCTTGACAATTATGTTAAACATTTGCTTTTCCCTTTGTTATTTCTAAAACATCGTTGGGTGACACTCTCATTATCATGAATGACCCTCACGCCAATTTGGAGAATCTTGATTTTAACGGTTTTTTTTGTGTTTAAGTTGCCCCAATTCCACATGACTCGGGCTTCAAATAATCCCAAACCGTTCTTATTTCCTTTAAATGGTCTGATCGCCTTTCCAGGGTTTTACGATTAACTTTTAAGGTTGGGCCCAAACTGTGTGCGCATGTCATGTCACTAGAATCGGTACTGAACAAAAATGATAAAAGGACCAAACAAAGAGATGACTGGAAATAAAGAAAGACCGGATTTTGTATTAGACTATCGGTGAAATGGTTTAAATAACAAAACAAACAAAACAATCCAGAACAAAATCCTATAACAAACTGGACAAGACAATATCCGACTTATAACCCTAATAATCCGAACAACATAAATGTCAACAAAATAAGCCACCACAAGCTTCTCTCTTGTTAACCAAGGAACAGAGCGTCCTTCCACTTTATCAAGACTGGCATCTTAGCCACTAAGCTTTGCATCGATACTGCCAAGACCATTACCAGCTTCAATATCATCAACATCCGTTGGCAAGTTCTCGAGGGGGCTCGAGTGCACCATGTCACTGTTATTAATCACAACCCGCCCTTCTTGGATCATTTTCTCTACTTCCCTTCTCCAACTATGACAGCTCTCAATGTTGTGCCCTATGACATTGGAGTGGTAGGCGCATCGCGCTGCCGGATCAAAGCTCCTTGCAAGTGGATTTGGAGTACATGCAGGGAGTGGCTCAATAGAGCCAGCATGCTTTAGCCTTTCAAACAGACTTGCATAAGATACTCCGATAGGGGTGAGAGCCTTTCCTCGTTTCAGCAACCTTTCGTTCCTAAATGCTTGATTGGGCCGGAAACCTGATCCAGGGGGCTTCTGGTAGGCTTGTGAGGGTGGATAGGCCTTCTGTGGAGCTGGGTATTTGGAAAGTGAAGCCCGTCTTTGGGAATCTCGTGGAGAGAAGTAGCATTGGGGAAGGGAGTAGCGTGGACGAGTGATGGAGCTACTCGGGTAGCTAGGAAAGCTGTCATAAGTGGGCTGGGATGGAGAGTATGGGGGATGGGTAATGCCAGAGTTTGAAAAGCTTGGCGGTGGTGAGGGTGGTGCTTTCCCAGTTATCCATGCCTGATACATGTCTGCCACATGTTGTCTCAGCATTTTCACTTCTTCTACCAACCCGTTGTTCTGTTCGACCAATTGTTGTCGGTCATCAGTACCGACCCACCCTGTTCTGAGGTTCTGTGTCATTTGCTTTGCAGGGAGGAGTTACCACAACCAACCACTTTTCTATATATGAACACAGCAAAGGGAAGCCATCACGTTAGTGTCAGGGCATTTGACAGATAATCATATATTAGAGATGCATTGCACCTAAGCAGTTAAACCATTCTATCAGAGATGCGATGCACTTGCGCTTTCCTTTATTTTTCTTTCTTCCCTTTTTTTTCTTTTTCAGTGGTGGTCGAATCTTATGGAGATTGCCTACGTATCATGACCCCGCATGAATCAGACCTTGCGTAGTTCGGACCAAATGAAAGGTAACAACAATGAGACACATTTTTTTTATCAATTTTCATAATAAAATAAACTGGGTTTCAAAGGTTGAAAGATGACCAACAAACTCAAAAATCAAACAACCCATATATTCTAGCCAAAAGATTTATAACCTCAAAACAAAAAGGCCAGCTTCCTTTCCCCGTTTGATAAATGCAACCAAACGGCTATTTTTGCAAATGTGCCCCCTTCCAAATCTCACATGAATTTGAGGCCGGGGAGGATTATTTTATGACACTTTACACACTTGTCCATTCTTTTACGAAAATAACCTTTCGACAACTGACAGATACTCTAAGGTTATTTCGGCAAGAACGGTTCAAGACGCGGCCGAAGTTGGCTCGGCTTATTTTGACTAAAAAAATCCAAACGGTATTCACCTGACCGCTAACTCTTTTTTTTTTATTTTCAAATTATACTAAAAACCTGATGTTGCGAACACGGCCCTTCAGCGCCTCGGGGACGAAGATTTATAGGGCTGTGTGGGTCAACTAGACCAAAATCCTAAACAGGACCCAAAAAGGTGGCTGTTTATGCAAAGTCAGCCTTCCGGCGTCCCTCTCGGGAACATTCGGCTATTTTTGACAAAACAGCATCACCCGACTTATTTATGACTCTTTTTATCATTTTTCGAATTAGAAAAGTCACTATTACAAACACGGCCTTTCAACGCCTCGGGGACGAAGATTTTTAAGGCTGTGTGGGTCAACTGGTCAAAATCTTAAAAATGACCCAAAGGTGGCTGTTTATGCAAAGTCAGCCTCCCGGCGTCCCTTTCGGGAACATTCGGCTATGTCTTCATAAAACAGCGTCACCCGACTTCTCTATGAAAAAATTAAAATTTTGACATGTTTTTTTTTGTTTTGGCTATTTTAGCAAAAGGGAAGGTTGGACACCACCCGACTTATTCATGACAAGATTAAAAAACTTTTGACACGTTTTTTATTTATTTTTTGGTTTTTGACTATTTTAGCAAAAAAGGGGGGTTGGACCCGATGAGGGTTGCCTACGTATCTCACATCCGGTGAGAATCAAACCCGCGTAGTTCGGGTAAATTAACCGAACTATTTTAAAACATGACTCTTTTCCATTTTTATTTTTGGCATTTCATAAGCGAATAAAACTATTTTTAGAAACAAGACTCTTTTTTTTTCTTTTCAACAAATAGAATAGCCTATTTTTCCAAGCTAAAAATAATAGACTCTTTTTTTCCTTTCCTTTTTCAACAAATAATGAAACAACTTATGTTTTTCAAACTAGAACAAAAACTTTTCTTATCCTTTTCTTTATCAACAACCAACATTCCAAAAATAAAAGGTTCTTTTTCTATTTTCTTTGATTTTTTTTTAGTAAAACAAAATAAAACATTTTCCTTTTTTTTTTTCAAAATTCCGGCAGAGTTTCGCCAGGAATTGGTCATTGATTTTTTTTATTTCTAAGATAATCAATTAACTCCCTAACTAATATTTCTTTTTTTTTTCAATTTTCTAACACTCCCGAGATTCAAAAACCGGTCAACATGCAAGTTCGAAACAAATATATGTACAGAGCAAGTAGGATGCATCAGAATGGTCTTTTCATTTCAGGTTGCTAGTCCTAGACGGACCCAACCCCTGTGTTGAGTCCCCTAAGTCAAATGCAACGTGATGCAAATAAGCGTTCCTACTAGGGATCCGGCATGAAGTCACGTTATTCTATATTCAAAACCTGGGTCAGTGTACTAGACTATGTACCCGAGCGGACAACTCGAGTCGAGGAGGGGGCAACTTACCAGGAACCAAAAGGCCATCCGGCTTCGTAACTTGTCCGACCTCTTTCTTATTTCAGGGTATGACACTAACAGAATAGGGAGTCTCAACCAGTAAGCACATCCCTGGAGGTGAAGAGAGAAGGGTGTCGGCACAGTTTATATATACAGTCAAATAATATCAAAGCGGTAAAAGCAGCATTTAGCACATTAGGCTCAAACATGTAAAAATCAGATAAAGCCAAATATAACAATTTATCTAAGCTCGAATTTCTAACCCTGAACCAGTGGTTCTGGGTTTAAGTTTATCCCCAGCAGAGTCTCCAGAGCTGTCACACCTCCTTTTTCCGCCCTCGCGGGGGTACAGGAGTTTTTTTCCAATTAAAGGACAGTCGAAACGGGATTTATTTCTTTATTTCAGAGTCGCCACTTGGGAGATTTAGGGTGTCCCAAGTCACCTATTTTAATCCCGAATCGAGGAAAAGAATGACTCTGTATTACAGTCTGCGCACCAGAAATCCGGATAAGGAATTCTGTTAACCCGGGAGAAGGTGTTAGGCATTCCCGAGTTCCGTGGTTCTAGCACGGTCGCTTAACTGTTATATTCGGCTTGATTATCTAATATAATACGTATTATAAACTTATTTGCAAATTTTATCCCTTAGCCGCTTTTATTATTCTTTTTATTTATTGTTATTATTTTACGAAAAATTGCAACATTGTGAAAACGTATTTCAAATCACGTCACAATCAATTGCACCCGTGGTTATCGACACATTTCGACTCCGTTGAGATTTAGATTTGGGTTACATAAATGCACACCCGTATTTAAGGAAATAACATTATTAAATACGCGCCTAGAGCGACTAGCGTGTCATTATTTTGGGTAGGGCCGTGAAATTTGCTAAAACGGCTCCTCCCTAATTCTAAGCAATTAACTGTACATTTATTGAGGGCCCCGAAATCTATACATTTCATTAAGCGAGGCTCATCTCATTTATTTTAAATGGACAAATCTTAAAGCGACTACATTTTTTCTATAAAAATTAGTCTCTAAAATAAAGAAAGAAAAATCCTAATTAATTACTAGCTTTTATTATTTTAAGAAAACATGACATGCTAATTGCTTGGTTAATACAAATATTGATAAAAAAAAGAATTTTACTCTTAATTTCGAAATTATAAAAAATAAAAATTCAACAACTAATATTCAAAATAAACAAATATAGCTAGATTAAAACTCAGCATTGTTATTTTTTTAAAAAAAAAATTATTGAGATTAATTATTCACAATCATTTGAAACTAGATTTAACCATAATTACTAAAGCTTATTAGAAAGTTTATTAGACTTAAACGTTCTTCTAATCTTGCTTAAGCTCAAGTCATGCCTTAATGCCTAATTTATGATGTTTAATTTAAATTCATGTTTTAACTAAATTTAGCTACTTGTTCATGATCAACCTACAATCTTGAAGTCTTCATAGCTAGTGAATTAACCTGTTTTGCCGAACTGATTTATTACAGACTAACTTATGATATTATTTTCTTATTCCAGCTATTATTTAGTAATTCATGAAATAGCTTAAATACAATCAACAAAAGAAACAAAGAAAAAAAACGAAATTAAAACTTCAAATTTTCACTCTTCATATGTATTCATACTTCATATTTCGGATTACAATAACCAGCTTTTCAGTTGTGTACCTGATATTGGAAGCAAAAGAAAACTTTATATGAGAATCAGCAGCAGCAGTAAAATCAGTACAACACAGCAACAATAGCCCAGCAACAGTAACAAACCAGTGGAGTAATAATCCAAAAAAAAAACAAAATCTTCCAGCTTTGATGAAACAACAATTAATTCTGATTTCAAACAACAAAAGAAAGCAGAATATTTTTTTTAGTTTTTTTTTATTTTGAAAGCTTAAATATTTTTCGGAATTTTCTATCTCTTAAATGTTCAGCCCTTTTCTCTCTCTTATTTTCAGATTTGTTTCTCTCTCTCGTATCTGTGTATTTTTTTTCTCTATCTCTCTCTGTATATTTTTCTTTTGATTTCAAGACTTCACATATATAACTCATCCCATAAACCTTTCAATTAATTAAAATCAATACTTTTTCTCTACCCAACCCATTATCTTTCCACTCATCCCCATTACATTAAATAAACATATCACACCACTCCATTTCATTTTGTCCCCCATGCTTCATTTAAAATAATGCAAGATTCCCCTTTAAATTAAATCTTGTCCCCCCTTTATATTAAATAATCATATCACAACCCACCCCATTTCATTTTGTCCCCCATGCTTCAAATAAACAATTACAAAATGTACAATTCCTAAACTACCCCTTCCGACCTTACTAAAATTACCAAACTACCCCTGAACGTATTACAAATTTATCAAACTACCCATCAGCTATAACACATCAATTAATCAAACTCAACCAAAATATAGACAATATGATCAATTTCTAACAAGGTTCAAACAACAATATGAACACGGATGAACATCATAACAACAATATTACATGAACATGATTTTAACAACATTTCAACAACAAATCACATGAACACAAATTGAACAACCAAGAACAACTAAAGTTTGATTGAACAATATTTTTAGCAACAACAAACCTATTTTTCGGATTTAAACAACAACAACAATCAAACAAGTATATTTAGATTCTTAAATTCAATAATATTGAACTTAAAATCAACTCTAACAACATTACAACAAACAATTCTTATATTAAACTTTAAACAAGATTATGAGACCAATTCAAGAAATAATCACAAATGATAAACAAGAAATCAAACTATACAAAATTCGGATTCAAGATCATCCAAACAAAGTATGAACATGAATGAATCTATTTTAACACAACAAACATGACGGATTAAACGATTAAATCAATATATTCTTTAACACAACTAAATTCTTTAAACAAATAACAAGATCGACGAAGAAACAATTATGAACTTAAACTTGAACTTAACAATACTAACAATTTCTAACAATACATAAACACATGAAACAAATTGAAGAAATAGTTAATTAAATTTCAATTTGAATCTAATAAACAACAAACTAACAAATATTCACTTAAACAATAATACAAACATGAAATGAATATGAAAACAACTAATTAAACTTCTATTTTGAAATCTGAAAATTAATTTTAACAAAGCACATGAACATGAAC
The DNA here is from genome assembly GCF_000715075.1 of Nicotiana tabacum. Classification (NCBI taxonomy): domain Eukaryota; kingdom Viridiplantae; phylum Streptophyta; class Magnoliopsida; order Solanales; family Solanaceae; genus Nicotiana; species Nicotiana tabacum. The sequence goes on from NC_134087.1 coordinate 202,346,759, forward strand.
AAACTAGAAAAATGATTTCAACGATGAACAACGAACAAAACAAGAATTGAATTCTTTAACGATTTTGGATCCGGAAAATATCAAACAAAAATATGGACAAAAATAAAACTCAAAAACAACTAACCGGGGATGAATCAACGACGAACTTTGATTGTAAACAAATCTGTCCGAGAACGAATCTCGCACCAAGATAACTTGACGTCGAAGACGACTACGAACGGACGACCAAAGAAGGTGGTCGTTTGGCATCGTTTAAAACGAACAATGGCAGCCCGCCACAAGCAGAAGGCAGCAGCAGCAACACTGCTGGAGCAGCAGCACGAAACAGTAGCAGCAGCAGTGTCGGAGAAGATGCAACGGCAGCCATGGGAGCTCGAGTTCGAGCTCGATGAAGCTCGTCCATGGCTGGACGCGGCGGGCAGCAGTTGTGGTGGTTTGTTTGGACGACACAACAGCAACATGAAGGATGAAAAACGCAGCAGCAGCAGTGTTGGAGAAGAAGAAAACGCAACAGCAGGAGGAGAAGCAACTACGGGCAACAATGGTGGCGTAGAAGTTGCTCGACGAACTTGAAAAACGCAGCCATGGCAGCGAGGGGATGTCGTGGGGGTGAGAGTGGTTGTGTTGTGTGTGTGTTGACGTGAGGGGGGCAGGGGTGTGAGGGGGGAAGGTCTGCCATGGGAGGAGCTTGGGGAAGCTTGAGGAAGAAGAAGAAGATAGGAGGGGGCGGATGGATTTCTTAGGGTTTTCTTCTTCTTCTTTTCTTTTTGTTTTTGTTTTTGTTTTGTGTTTTGAAAAATGAAGAAGGGTGTTGGGTATTTGGGTTAATGGACAGGGGCGACCCAGTTCGAAATGGACTTGGTCGTAGGGAAGATTGGGCCATTTTTTGGGCCTATGGCTTGAAATCGAAGAAGAGACCCAATTCCGACTTTCTTTATATTTTCGCTCTCTTTTCTTCTTTTATTTCTCTAAAACTAAACTATAAAAATACTTAAACTATTATTAAGAATTAAATTAAGTTATAAAAGCGCAAATTAACTCCCAATAACAATTAACGCACAATTAAGTAATAATTAAGCATAAAATTGTATATTTGGACATTAAATGCTAAAAATGCAAACGATGCCTATTTTGTAATTTTTAATTTTTGTAAAACAAATTTAATTACTAACAATTGTAGAATTAAATCCTACATGCAAAATGCGACATATTTTTGTATTTTTTATTAATTTAGCAAATAAACACGCACAGATAAATACAAATAATTATTCAAAATATCACAGAATATCACAAAATTGCACACCAAAGAAAAATCATTTTATTTTTGAATTTTTTGGGAGTAATTCTCATATAGGGCAAAAATCACGTGCTTACAAATGACATGAAAAATTATCATTCGCCTTATTGGGATACCACACTACAGTCCGCACATCGATCGGAGCAACTCCCTACATGCTGGTTTATGGTACAGAGGCGATCATTCCCGCCGAGGTAGAAATTCCCTCCTTAAAGATCATACAAGAAGCAGAGTTGGATGATGCAGAATGGGTAAAAGGTCGCTATGAGCAGTTAGCCCTTATAGATAGGATAAGGATGAATGCAGTTTGCCACGGTTAGTTGTATCAGAACAGAATGTCCAGAGCCTTCAACAAAAGAGTTAAGCCAAGGAAGTTTACACCGGGGTAGCTGGTGTTGAAAAAAGTATTCCCATATCAAGATGAAGCCAAGGGGAAGTTCTCTCCCAATTGGCAGGGTCCGTAAATGGTTCACCGGGTTCTAACCGGAGGAGCCCTTATTCTTGCAGAGATGGATGGAAAAGTCTGGCCGAAGCCAATCAATTCAGGTGCAGTGAAACGATATTATGTGTAACCACTTAATGATGTAATTTGAACTACGTCTGGCCTGATTCCCGTTTAAGAGGGGATACGTAGACAACCCTATAGGTTTGGTCACAATTTAATGAAAACCCCATTCCCCCCACTATCAGAACTGGGGCAGAATTTTGAGGAGGACCCTCAAAATTCCGAAGTTGATTGTAGTCCATGCATCGCCAGAAGCGCCAACCCAGTAAACTGGGGCAGAATTTTGAGGAGGACCCTCAAAATTCCAAAGATGATTTCTTTTAGTCATTAAGCACAACTGTCAGAAATGTCCGCTAAGCAAATTGGGGCAGAATTTTGAAGAGGACCCTCAAAATTCCAGAGCAAAAGAGGTTGCAATGTCTTGAACCACGTCGCAGTCGTTGGTTTATCTAAAGAAAGCTATTTTCGATTATATATTTACGTTGTATTCACTAAATCATGCATAACTATTATCCGAATTATTGTTGTTTAGTGACTCTACTCCAATGACGCACAACGCCAAGAGCCCGGGGAAGACGAACTAACCTTTTCCCCTTTACGAAACTCACAATTTTTCTTTGGATGCAGACACTCAATCCGCAATATCATTAAATATATTTATGCACTCACACTTTCCCGAGAATGCAACTTCTTAGAATCATCACTTGCCCGCAATTGCTATCCGTACATAACCTCCCCAGCAGTCATATTGTCATAATCAGCTATCAGCTAAGAGATCTTGCTACTAATTGTCCTTTTACATTCGCTGCATTGCATAAGGCTACTTTTTTGCCTTCCGAGACTAAGCATTGTCTCCATCCTGCATTTCTCTGCATTGCATAAGGCTACCTTTCTGCCTTTCGAGTCTAAGAACTGTCTCCATCTGCATTTTGCATAAGGCTACTTTTCTGCCTTCCGAGGTTAAGCTCTACCTCCATCATCATCTGCATAAGGCTACCTTTCTGCCTTTCGAGACTAAGCACTGTCTCCATCTGCATTTGCATAAGGCTACTTCTCTGCCTTCCGAGGTTAAGCTCTACCTCTATCATCACCTGCATAAGGCTACTTTTCTACCTTTCGAGACTAAGCATTGTCTCCATCCTGCATTTCTCTGCATTGCATAAGGCTACCTTTCTGCCTTTCGAGACTAAGCACTGTCTCCATATGCATTTTGCATAAGGCTACTTTTCTGCCTTCCGAGGTTAAGCTCTACCTCCATCATCATCTGCATAAGGCTACCTTTCTACCTTTTGAGACTCAGCACTGTCTCCATCTGCATTTTGTATAAGGCTACTTTTCTGCCTTCCGAGGTTAAGCTCTACCTCCATCATCATCTGCATAAGGCTACTTATCTGCCTTTCGAGACTAAGTATTGTCTCCATCCTGCATTTCTCTGCATTGCATAAGACTACCTTTCTGCCTTTCGAGACTAAGCACTGTCTCCATCTGCATTTTGCATAAGGCTACTTTTCTGCCTTCCGAGGTTAAGATCTACCTCCATCATAACCTGCATAAGGCTACCTTTCTACCTTTCGAGACTAAGCACTGTCTCCATCTGCATTTTGCATAAGGCTACCTGTCTGCCTTCCTAGGTTAAGCTCTACCTCCGTCCTGCATGGTTGAAATATCGCCACCTTATCTTTCTTGCATGGCTAAAATATCGCCACCTTTTATTTACATCTTACATCGGCTGAAAGATCGCCACTTGCTGCATTTCATGAGTTGAAAGATCGCCAAAATTGTCCAAGGGCGTCATTGTTCGGAAGTACCATTTGCATAGCCCGAGAACGCCATGCCATGGCCTGAGGACCCCATTTTATCTTTTGCGTATCATTATTCAAATGCATCATAGTTCGGAGGCATCATTCTCATAGCCCGAGAACATCATTTTATAGCCTGCGAATCCTTTACCATACGCTTCATGGCCCAGGACGTCATGGTTCGAGGACGTCATCCTAACCGTCCGAGGACAACATTCATGGTCCAATGGGAATTTGCATCACGTTTAAATTTACGCACAATATGCACTCGTTGCTCACTTGCAGGTACACCGGCTGGCAATGGCCGTCTCAACAGGAGCGATCCCGCTCCGGTTCCCGCAGTCTATCGGTTTTTCAGAAAGCTTCTCTCAATCTAAAACATCGCGTCCGTCCATTTCAAATCTCCATCGGCATATTCCGCCAATGGATCCTGAACTACATATGGCATGATTCCTGTAAGACCAGGGATATGTAGGCGGCTCAGAAACCAGAGCTCGGTCAAAACTCCTTTCAAATCGCCACTTCCGGTCAAAATTGGTCATCTTATCTTTACCCGACAACTCTTTCATCCTCCTCGGGTAAAGAGGGGCAACTGTTAATACCTAATTTTTCCCTAAATATTTTTTACACTCAAAATACTTTCAAAATAACATATATGTGCATACATAAGTATGCCCAAGAGTTTTGGTATTTTTTTCTAATTTTTAAAGATTTTTAAAATCAATTTATTGTCTATTTTAGTAGTGCAAAACCCATAATTATTCCCAAATCATCAATTTTGGTGAGTAATTTATTTCATTCCCATATTTATACCAAAATATAGTTAATATAATTTTTTTATATTTTTACAAAATTATTTGGTATGTTAAAAGCTAAATTGCATATAATTGCAATTTTAGCCTACTTTACGATTAACATCATTTTATGATTGTAAAATTAGGACCAACATTTTTAAACTAATATTTATATATTATTAATTAGATCAGTACTTTTAATTTGCTTTTAAAATCTTTTTTACTATTTTTTATTAAATAAAAGGGAAAACTGGCTATTTAAAATTTAGCCTCATTTCATTGCAATTACAGCCTATTTACATTTAAATTTTGGCCCTCAATTGACCCAATCCTAACCCCAATTGGACCAGCCTAATTTCGGCTTTAACCTGGCCCACGACCCAATTGAAAAACCCGCCCGACCTTTCTTTCAATCCAGGCCGTTGATCATTTGGATCAACGGCCAGGATCGTCCCTTACCTTTTTTAATCCCCCAACTACACCCTAATCCCTTCATTTCGTTTGGTACACCGCCTTTGAAACCTCTCATCTCTCAAACGCTCTCGAGCTCTCTCGAAACCCTAATCGCTCTCTGCCACCTCCAACCCCAAATCCACTGGAATCTATGGCTATTCTGACCATGGACGACCTATACTCAACCCCTACTACTCTCACGTGCTTGATACCTGAAGTTTCAAGGCCAGACTCTAAAGGGTCTTCCCCAGACCTTCGTCGATTCAAGGTTTCCAGCCATCTCCGGCCTTGCTCCGGCATGTCTTAGCCTCCTGAGCCTGATTCTTACCTTATCGACTCCAGATCTGATCTTGTTTCTTCCAAGCCTTTCTCGTTTCTAGGGTTCTCAGAAACCCTAGCCTATTCGAGGTTCTTTTTCGTTTATTTGTTTGGATCTGTGCTATATGTGATGTTTTAAGCGTTTTCCCCAAATTTCCTTTTCAAAACCTTTTGATTTCAAAATAGGTTTTATGAGTCTGTTTGTTAATGTGTTGTTCGATTCATCTGCTTATCATCTCTAAGTTTGACCGGTGTTGAAAACCTAATTTTTGGGGATTTGTTTGAGTTTCTGAGTCTATCTGTTTGATTTACTTTGTTTACACCAGATTAGTGTTAAAAACCTAATTTTTGGGGTTTTATTTGAGATTCTGAGACTGTTTATTTGTTTCACTTGCTTATCGCCTCTAAACTCTACTGATTTCGAAAACCCTAGTTCTTTGGGGTCTATTCGAGTTCTTGAGTCTGTTTGTGCAACTCGTCTGTTTGAAATTGCTACGTCTGATTCCTTTACTTCAGCATCTCATTTTCTTTATGTGTTCTGAGTCCTTGCTATTTGTCAAACTCGACTGTGTTTTCAGAAAGGTTTTCACCTAACTTTTGTAGGCTTCTGATCTTTTCTCTATTACTAAGCCAATGAAATTCGACCTACGTGACTATCATGCTATTACTGTATGCTACCTCTTCTTGCCATAGCTTGGCCTCACATGTCTATTACTTGTGTACTTCATTTATATACTGAGTCCCTGCTGTGATTGATTTTTCAAACTCGTGATTGATTTCAAAACTTTTCCTTGTGAAATTTTGATTTTTACTCGCCCGTTAAGGGTTAATTGATTCTCTCTCTTTGTTTGGCCTTACCAGATCCTTTCCAAAAATAAGTACACTCATGTATTTAGACTTAATCCCTTACTATATGGTTTTACTGCTCCTTTTATGGTAACAATCATTCTGATTACAAATTGATCTTCTTTCCTTATATTAATCCTGTTAGTGTCCGTTGAGCAGTAATCCCTTGATTAAAGGGAAAAAGCTGTGTTTATTGATTTTGACTGTGATTATTTCTATGTTTGTGTTGAAACCTTATTTGTTCCCTTGTTTCATACTCGTTTTCAAAGCTATAAATACATGTACCTTTTTCTCTTTCAAGAGAAGTTCTAACAGAACAAGTCACTACTTCTCTCAAATACACTTAGAATTTCTTAAACATTCGAGTTCTCTGAACTTACAAGCATGAAGCTTTCTGCTCTGATTGTGGTTTGGCTGAAAGAAATCCTGTTTTTCTCTTTGGTTACTTTTTCTGCAACTGGTATGTCCCTCTTTGTTTAAATTCTGCCTTTCCACTACATGTTTATCCTTCAGCCTTTCCTCTTATTTTCTTACTGTTTTGATGCTGCAATTTCTGCAAGTTACTTACTGTTTTTCTCTGTGTTTACATGAATTCCCACCCCCAATTCCCCTTTGTATGTTGAGTTATGGTCCAGAAAGCATGAAAACACTTGACATTGTTGCTCATGTGTATGGGATGGACTCCCTGAGTACTAAACTCTTTCCAATTCCCATCCCCCTTCCCCTTTACATGTATTCTGAGTTTAAGACTATGGTCTAACAATGTCCTAATCATTGTCTAGACCATAGCCTAACCTTCAATAGGTCTGTGCTCATATTTGTTGGCTAAACAGGCTTGGTCAGGGGTGTGCCAGTCTACCCTATGACTAGGTATGACCACCAGCCTGCCTTGGCACTCCCTAACCCCTCTATTGCACTTGAACTCATTCTTAGAACATTAAGTTCTGCCCCCCACTTGCGAACCTTGCTTTGGTATCCATGAGCTCCCTCTGAACTTGGACACCTGAGGGTTGGCTCTTCCACACTGCACTTTGATTCAATTTTCTAATTGATATCTCGGGTGTAAGCACTGCCTGGAGTCTTTGAAACTCCTTGGATCTCTGAAACACCCTAGATAAGAGAAGACTTTGGAAATCTTGATCTCAGAAGTGGTTCAATATCATATGGTTAGACACCATGTCTGAATTAGGTTCCTCGGATGCAGCTGTTAGTTTCTGATGTACCTTTAATTTCAGTCTGATTCACTGATTTGTAATAATTTGTATTAAGCTCATGGGGATTTAGTAAAGAAGGGATGGGTGTTTACTTTTATGCACAAGGGTAGAAAGCATGCCTATAGGGGTGTTACTTCTGATTTCTGCACTCCACACGTAGATATCATGCTTATAGATTCCTATATTTCTATGTAAATGCCATTAGGCAAACAATTAGTCTTAATAATAAAGTTGTACGTAGATATCATGTTCATAGGACTCCCGTTAAGGTCTAAAAGGTGGTAAAATCAGTAAAATCTTGTAGAAAGCATGCCTATAGGGAATCTTGGATATAAACCGTCTCACTCGTTTAAAGCCATATCAGATTTCCGAAACTCGCAAACCTTTTCTGAAACTCGTCTTGTTTGATAAAACTGGTAGTCTTCTACATACCTTTTCTGGAAACTCCTGACAAAATTGGCAAACCTTTTTCCTGTAATCGGTCCGCATTTTGAAACCCATCTCTTTCCTGATAAATCTGATAAACCTTTTCAAAGTTGGTAAATGTTTTCTATATTAAATCTGCACCTTTCATGAACTTTATTTTTTACTATGTCAAGAACTGGAAACTCTTTTATCAGTTTATTTTCGAAATCAATAGTTATATTCAACATATAGATAAAAGGTTGATTAATCAATTGGATCAGTCTTAGGCAACTGCATTCGGGCGAACCTAATGCGGACTTCCTGTCTAAAAGTCTGTGTTAAATCAGTCCGCTTATCGCTTTAATTTTTTTTAGACCAAACCAGTACATGCAAGACATGCTAAACTCTATGGCCTATCTCATTTAAGGAGGTTTACTTGAGCCTTACTTTTTTATCTGCTTCCACTTGTACTTGTATTACGTGTTTTGATTGACGCCTTAGTATTTTGCCCTTTGAAACTCTCAAAAGGCCCCAAATCCCTTTCCCTTTAGGATTAGTAGTCCTAAATGCCTCCGGAACTGATAGAATTGGGACGGGTACTAGCATGCAATAGGTAACGATACCATCCGCGCTTTAATACCTTAACAGGGTGGGAATGGTAGAATATGGATATAATGACCGGTGCACCAATTATCACGTGCGACCCATCTTTTGAGGAGTGATTTCTGGATATTGCATTGAAGTGATCCATATTATCGGTAAACCTAGGACCCCTTTCCCCTTTACTTGTTAATCTTTTTTAAGTTTTCTTTTAAAACTAATTTTTTCTAAACTCTCTACTTCTTCAACTCTTAAACTTGTTTGCAAAACTATGTGAAGCCCTTTACTTTATTTTTCTACTTGTCTTCTTAAAGTCACAATTGCAACATGGCCGGAAACCACACTAGTGGATCCTGAGGGGTGCCTAACACCTTCCCCTCGGGACAATTTTTAGCCCTTACCCTAATCTCTGGTCTCTTCATCTCAAACCTCTCTTAAAGTGTCCTAATGCACTATAATCATTAGGTGGCGACTCTTCAAAACTCCAAAACCCAATTCTCGAAAGGGAATAGAGTTGTCCTTCCCAATGTCGTACACCCGATTTCGACCCAAAAGGTAGGAAAAAGGGGGCGTCGACACGGGCACCCTATCGTACGGCTCCGGCAGGAGTTATAGTAGGGGAAGGAGAAACTTTAGGCTTTCTTAGTAATGAGTTCACTGGTAGGCCGATCTGGATATGCGTTTAGCTTGAGTTGGCTTAGTTGGCCCCAAATTGTATTGTTGAGGGATAGGTTGATTCGATCGTTATTGAGCTTGTTAGTGATATGAGGAGAGCTATGAATTGCTTTGGTTTCAGACATCAAATTGTGCGTGGCTGTCGGTTTTGAGCATAGTGACTTGAGTGGGTTTCATGTGTAACAGTGTTTGGATAGGATCGTGCATTGTGGCGAGGCCACGTGGAGATATGACCGTTCGGGGTAGATTCAGGTGTTCTATTTCTATGATGTGAGACGGGGTCTCAGCCTTTTATTGTGATGGTACAGATGAGCTTGAGGTACATCTCTTTTGTTTGAGTTATTTTTCATGATTTGAGTATGTTCAGACCGTTTCTTATTGGTGCGCGTATTATGAAAGTTGTGGCTTAGGCTCGTATTGATGTGTCATGTCACATAGATAGTGTGTTTGGCCAGAAGGGATCGTTGGGATCATCAATGAATGCAAACAGATTCGAATTCAGCATGTTTAAGGGGTTAATATCGAGGTTCGGTTCAAATTTGCTATGGTAATTACCAAAGGGGAAGTGGCCTCATGAATGGTTAACCTAAGAAATGGTTTCGGTTTATTGCGTGTTTTAGTATCGTTAGCAGTATATGAAAGTGTTGGAATGAGATTTCAGTCGATAAGAGTTTCTCTATCGGTAATTAGGTGTTGTGTGCAGCTGCTGCGAATAGAGGTTATGGTTGCGAGCATTAGAGCTAGGTGGTTTATCATGTAATGGCACCAAGGTTGCAGGTATGGGTTATTACAGCTGGTTCGGGCTTATTCTGAGTATAGATGTGAGGTTCTGATCATGTGTATGGTTTCGGAAAGTGCAATGTGGTTCTATGGTTTACGGACTAGATGGATTGTGAAATTTCAGCTATGTGGTGTTATCGGACCTATGAGAGATAGGGTGATGTGGGATCACCTCGGGTATATTCTTGGTAAGGTTATCCAGCTATTGGTTGGCTTCTAGGACAAACTTTGGGTACGCTCGAGGACGAGCGTTTGTTTAAGTTGGGGAGGATATGACGACCCGACCCGTCGTCTCGTGAGTTACCGCCCCGTTTCCCCCATTTTATGCTTCTTCATGTTTCGTTATTGGTATTCGGTGTCTTAGAGTTAAATCGGATTGGTTTTGATAGGAAATGAGACACTTAGTCTCTTTAAGGAAGGCTTGTTTTGGAAAGAGTCAACCGAATGTTGACTATTGAGTTAGAGGGATCGAATGTGATTTTCGGTGATTCGGTTAGCTTCGGGGGATGATATGTGGCTTAGGAGTGTGATCGGAATTAATTTTGGAGGTCCGGAGTAGAATTAGGCTTGAATTGGCAAAGTTAGTATTTTGGCGAATTCCGGTTGATAGGCGAGATTTTGATCCGAGGGTCGGAATGGAATTCCGAGAGTTGCTGTAGCTTCATTATGTCATTTGTGATGTGTGCACAAACTTTCAGGTCATTCGGACGTGTTTTGGTTGGAGTTTTGATCAAATGCGTGTTTTGGAAGTTTTAGAAGAACTTAGGCTTGAATTCGATGTAATTTGATGGTTTTGACGTTGTTTGAGGCGTTTTGATGGTTGGAACAAGTTTGTATGATGTTTTAGGAGGTGTTGGTATTTTTGGTTGAGGTCTCGGGGGCCTCGGGGTGATTCCGGATGGTTAACGGGGAGTTTGGAGTTGTAAAATGCAGCAGAAAAATTGCAGAGTATTTTTGTTCTATGCGACCGCAGAGGGTGCCATGTGATCGCATAGAAGGAATTCGAGGGGCTGTTTGGTTGTGCTATGCGATCGCGGTTGAAGGCATGCGATCGCACAGGGTAAAGACCTTGTGCTATGGGATCGCAGGGAGGCCTATGCGATCGCATAGGGTTAAATCTGGGGGGCAGAATATTTGTGCTATGCGATCGCATAGGCTCTAATGCGATCGCATAGAAGGAGCTACAGTGATCTGGGCAGAACGTTAAAATATTTCACCCGCGAACCCAACCCATTTTTCCACCATTTTTGGACATTGCTGACAGCTTTTGGACGGGGATCGAAGAGAGTTTTAACTGGGATCGATTGGAGGTAAGTCCTATGAACTAAAAACACGTTTTTATTGTGAAATTGATCTTGGAATCCATGAAAATTTAGCAAAAAGAGGAAGAACTAGGGCTTGAGTTTTAATATTTCAAATTTGGATTTGATGGGTCATTTGAGCTCGGATTTGAGAGTTCTTGGTATGTATGAACTCGTGAGAAGATGAGGAATCCATTGGTGTTAAATTTTCTAATTTCCGAGAAGTGGGGCCGGGGCTCGGGTTTTGCTAATTTCGAAATTTTTGATATTTTTCGATTGTTTTCGATTGTGTATTGTTCCCTTAGCATATTGTGATGTATTCGCTCTGATTTTGGTTAGATTCGACGCGCGTGGAGGCCGATTTGAGGGGCAGAGGCATCGCGAGTTAGCGATTTCACCGGTTCGAGGTGAGTAATGATTGTAAATTATATCGTGAGGGTTTGAAACCCCGAATTTGCACATCGTAGTGCTATATTGAGGTGAAACACGCATCCTATGACGAGTGCGGGGTCGTTTAATATTGGGGATTGTGACTTGGTCCGTCCCGAGAGATGTTTCTACTGTGTTTTCGACTAGACCTTACTTGATAATCATCCTACTTGGATTTATTTGTTATATTTGGGCTTCGCGCCAATTATTTGAATCCTTCAGGGATTGATATCACTGTTTTCGCATATTTTGCATATTATTTGATCTCAGTTCAAGGTTTTAAATACTGTTTTGCAACTCAACCATCTTTCTAAGATTTGAAAACTTAAATGATATTTTTAAATGATATTTTGGGGCTGAGATCTACTGTTTTACAAATGCCCAAGGGGCTTAAGATGATTTCTGGACTGAGCATGGATCGGGATGCGTGCCGCAGCAATGTTACATTGATATTGAGGCCGAGATCCTGGTTGATTACACTAATATTGAGGCAGAGAGCCTGGTTGATTACACTGATATTGAGGCCGAGAGCCTGGTTGATTACATTGATATTGAGACTGAGAGCCTGGGTGATTATATTGATTTTGACACGAGGCCGAGGGCCTAGATTTGATGCCACGAGATGGCTTGATATTGCGCTTGGGCTGTAGGAGCCACTCCGGAGTCTGTACACACCCCCAATGAGTGCCGTCGATGTTAAATGGATCGGGCTGCACGCCGCAGCGGGTACTAGAGTGTGCCGACATATGCATTGCATTACACTCATGCATTTATTCATTATCTGTTGTTGTGCTACTTCTTGAAAATCTTTACCTGCTGTCCTGGTATTATCTGATCATTGAGTGTGGGGCCCCAGGGGCGGATTTCTGTGCTTATTGCTAATGCATTCATTTGCTTAACTGTTGAAAAAGACATTTTTAAAAGAGTTTTTAAACTGAGCTAAAAGGTTTCTTTAAAGATTTCATATCTTCATTGCTTTTCTCAAAAATGATTTTTCTCTGCTTCTATACTGCATGATGATCTGCTATACGTGATTTCTTACCGCTCAGTTGTTATTTACTTTTATTACTCACTGAGTTGGAGTACTCACTTTACTCCCTGCACCTCGCGTGCAGTTGCAGGTATTTATTCACCCGGTAGCGGGTATTGGCTGTGTGGAGGCAGAGTTGTAGAGGTTTTAGCAAGGTGACTGCCAGCGTTCGCAGCACCACTGTCTTTCTATGTTATTCATTATTCTTGTTCAGTGTATTTCTAGATTGTAAAGTGAAAATTTCATTCTTATAGATGCTCGTGACTTGTGACGCCCCGGTTTGGGCTGTGTCGGGATGGTTCCTGTTGTTGTTAATGTTAAAATTTCCGCAATTTATGAGTATTATATTATATGTGTATTACTGTTATGAGGATTAATTGTTTAAAAGAGGTGTTCCATTTTGGTCTGGCTGGCGTTGTCTTCACGAGAGGCGCCATCACGACCGGAGTGGGATTATGGATCGTGACATTTGTACAAGGAGTTTTTGGAGAAAAATAGAGACATGAATTTGATTATTGAAACAGATCCAATTGTTGAGTACATACTTGGGTATTTTTTAAGATGTAATGTTCCTTGGTCTACTGGTGATGAAATCCTTTTCCCTATAAATCTGCCTGATAAGTGGCACTGGATATTGGCGAGATTGTCATTCAAAGATCTGCGCATTTATGTATATGATTCCATGAGTGGCGTGCGACAGAATAGTGCAGTTCGGAGATCAGTTGAGCCATACTCAGTGTTGCTATCATATTTCCTTCATCGTATTGGTTTTTGGGACACAAAGGAGAATCCTATGGGAATCCCCGCCAATGATCCTTTTGAGATTCATGTCGTTGATGGGTTGCCAACGCAAGATAACACGTAAATTATTATTTAATATTTCTGATTCTTGTTCATTTTTTGTATATGAATTCCTATTTGGGTATTATCATAACTCTTATTCAATGTTTATGTGCTACCTTGTATGTAGTGATTGTGGTGTTTATGTTGCTGCATTTGCTGAGTACATCATTCAAGGCAGCAGTATTCCTAAAGCTATTGATATTGACGGGATACAGAATCGATATGGTATATTGCTATGGGATTATGGAGTGAAGAAACAAAGAGGACATGCAGCTAGTGATGATGAGTCTACTGATAGATTGAAGGATCAGATAAAAAAGGATAACAAGAAAAAGAGCAAGTCACATTCCGTTGTTGATGACAAATCTTTGAAGGATAACAAGAAAAAAGGCAAGACGCATGTTGGTGATGACGAGACTTTGAAGGATATCAAGAAAAAGGGCAAGTTGAAGGGCAAGATGAAGTAGTTTGGGATAGTTTAATAGAAATTTCACATGTAGTTTTAAGATGGAAGTAGTTTGGTTCTTATATTGTCTATGATAGGATACAATTGCATACCTATATCACATTTTATGCTTTTTGTTTGGGATGTCTTTGAACAATATGTTTGAAATGCTAATGTTGAAACAGCTTTTGCATTTTCGACAGCTTTTGCAAATTGGAAAGGCATGCAAGAAATATATGTTGCTTGTAATGTAAAAGCTTTGTGTATTGCCAGGATCTCTATTTGTTTTCCCCTCTTAAGATCACTCATGGCACACACATGACCTTTTGCCTTAGAAAGAGTTCTACCCATTTCGAAGAAGTAATTGGAGTGGGTGGGGTACTGGAATGTACAGGTTTAGTGATGGCAGATGCTCAAATCTTTATATAGTTTCTTCTTGACCAGTGAATGTAATGATGTCAGTTACCATTATGACAGAGTTGAAGGTTTGAATAAATCAAAATGTAATACTAGACCTCCTGGATGTGTTATCGTCAAGTTTCATTTTCTTTGAGATATTACGGTTTTGTTGTTTTCATATTATGCCAGTGAATAGGTGATAAGAAAGTGTTTAAAAACTGTCCTGTTGCATTGGGCCAGTTAACTTTATAATCTTAAGCACCGTGGCATCATTAACTGTAGCATAAGTGTAAGATACTTTTAACTGCAGTTTTGTATATCTATCTGTATATTTTTTGGATAGTCAGAGTCTATTGTATGTAATTGTATATATATACAATTTCTATTTTGTATATTTAATTGGTAATCCCTCTTTTTTGTATAGTTTTTATATAGTGACATCTATTTAGTATATTTTTTGTATAGCTATAGTTTATTTTCTATTTTTTTGTATAGGAACAAAATATTACATATAAATTATATAGTGACAGTCTATTTTATATATTTTTGTATAGTAACCGTCTTTTTTGTATATTGTCATCTATTTTGTATATTATTTTGTATAGTGACATCCATAATAGTATTTGAAATAAAACTTCTACCAATGCTTTCATTATGACAAAAAGTAGCATCTTAATTCATACATCAGAGAGAATCTGATTGCAAATCTCATTATTTTTCCAATATTCTAATTGCAATATTCAGAAGAATTTTTTTTACAAAATACTAAATCACTGTAGCAACATCTACTAGTTGTCTTGAGCATTCCTGCATGTTCTTCTGTTATGTCCTTGTTTTCCACACAGTCCACATGTAACAGTTTCAGTATACAGATATTCATAAAGTCCCTTGCGTCGCGACTTCGTCGGTCTTCCTGGTTTGCCCTTCACTATCGGTGGTAGGACCACATTATCTAACACCTCTGTTGGAAGGTACCATGTAGTTTCATCAGGAAGTGGATTAACTGACACTTCATATGTCTTCTTGAAGTATTCCTTGGTGTAATAGGCAGAACAATATTTGGATGCGTCTATGTGTGTGTAGTCCAATACTGCCATAGCATGTGGACAAGGAATCTCATCCACTTGATATCGTTTGCACGAGCATTCTCTTTTTTGCATGTAGACTATGTTCCGCTTTGTTCAGCATCCATTACTACATATACATAATCGGTTGAAGGCTTCACCTAAATTTAAATATATATTATTAGTAAAACTATAACAGGGATATGACAAGTATTAATGCATTTTTGTCAAAGTATGTTACTCCGGCGTAAGAAGTAAGACATGATAAAAGAATATTTACCGTCATCTTCTGAGACAAATAGCTATTTTCCTTCGGTACTTCATGATATTTTTGTCCTATGCCAATAAATGTACTCATTGCAGTCATTCTATTTGTATTATTCCATTCCATAACCAAATTCATCATGTAATCTAGCAAACTCATGATTGGTATCTCTCTTGCCTCTCTGTTCCTTGCATTGAATGACTCAACAATATTTGAAGTCATTACCATGGATCTATTAACAGTGGAATGCACTATAGACTACTTTTCATAACCAACTTGGAATAGGTAACCCCTTACCCTCTTATCAATGCTGTCCATATCTTCCTTGAGGCGATTAAAATCTTCAATTTTGTATGCTCTGGCCATTGCAAAAAATACTTTCCTCAGCCGGTCATGGTTCTTCTTGAACTGCTTCTTTATGTTATTCCAAAGATGAAGGACGCATAAACAGTGAGATACCTCTGGATACACAATCGAAGCACCCCTCAATATGCTTGCATGACGATCCGATACGATGCACATCCTTTCCCTTTCCCCCAAAGCCTTCTAAACATTTCAAAAAACCATTCCCAGGAAGCATCATTTTCAGAATCTACAACAGCGTATGCTAGTGGAAAATTTTTACCTGCTTAAGCAAATAAGAAAGTATCCACATGTTATTTTTGTTATACACAAATAAGAACTATCTATACCATATATAATTATTATACGAGTCTACAACATATTCACCTGCTGCATCTTGTGCGTTAGCTGTTAACATTGTTCCTCTATGTGATGATTTGAGGAATGTCCCATCAACCACTACGATAGGGTAACAATATTTCCATCCTATGATTGATGCATTTAGTGCGATAAAAACATACATGAAGCGCTCGTCCTCTGATTTATGTAACCTTGTGACAGAACCAGGATTTGTCATATTTATCATATACAAGTGACCCGACAGTTTTCTATAAGATTCAAGTGGTATCCCTCTTAGTAGTTCAAGCGCCTTTTTCTTTTGTTCTATAAGCTTTTATGTAACTCATATTAATCCCATACTGTTGTTTCATATCGCTCATGATGTCTGTTGGAGTGTATATTGTTTTTGGATTGATATATTTGTTGCAAATTATTTTTGCAATGGCTGACAAAGTAGCATGACGTTGTGAAAACAGTCTACTCATCTCTGGGCAAGTGTGAACATCATTGAACCGTCTAACTTTGAAGACATTTGATTTGTGTAGACTTGAAGATCTAAGACTCCATTTACAACTTTCATCCACGCATGTAAGACAATACTTATTTAAAATATAGTGTTATGATAATGCATTTCTTCAAATTTTTACACTTGTGTCTCAAATAAACAAGCAGTATACATATGCAATCTCACTATACAATAATTAAACATTTTTTTTATACAAATCTGTATACAAAAAATTACAGAGAAGTGCAATCTCACTATACAATAATTATACATTTTTTATACAGATCTGTATACAAAAAATTACAGAGAAGTGCAATCTTATTATACAATAATTATACATTTTTATACAGATCTGTATACAAAAAATTACAGAGAAGTGGAATCTCATAAGTAGAAATCATACCTTGTTGTAGATGATCTATCCACTATAAATTGACATTTTTTTGCAATCTTATTATACAATAATTATACATTTTTTATATAGATCTGTATACAAAAAATTATAGAGAAGTGCAATCTCACTATACAATAATTATACATTTTTTATACAGATCTGTATATAAAAAATTACAAAGAAGTGCAATCTTATTATACAATAATTATACATTTTTATACAGATCTGTATACAAAAAATTACAGAGAAGTGCAATCTCACTATACAATAATTATACATTTTTTATACAAATTTGTATACAAAAAACTACAGAGAAGTGCAATCTCATAAGTAGAAATCATACCTTGTTGTAGATGATCTATGCACTATAAATTGACATTTTTTTCGTATTGCGTAGTGCTTCTTACACTAATTAGTGTATCTTTGTCCCAATACAACTGACCTTCCGCAATTTTTTCATGTTGTGGATTGTCTATTATACAATTTCCCTTCAATATCTCAATTTTGTCTTCCTTTACATGATTATCCATCATCTCAACAATATTAGTTCCATGTACTTCTCTACATTCTGACTTTGTAAACCAACTGAAGTTGTTGCGAGTAAGTTTCCAGCTGAAGTTGTTGCAAGTAAGTTGCCACCCAAGTATGAACTTGAATATGAGCATTCAGCACTTGAATATACAGTTTTCAATGTTATGTATAATGGATATTCAGTGATATCCGTTTTTTTTTCATCTCCATATATAAACGCACACTCATATCATTGTATATTGGAATTGCTACATAGCCATCCTTCACTGTATATTTTATCTCCATTGCACTCGTAATTGAATCTCTACCCAATTGCTTGTATATTTCATCAACAAAATAATCATAGCTACAGTCCGAATTGATCAACACGCCATTAACAAGGAAATAAACAAATTTACTCTCACTTACCCATTCACCATTGTGTTGAAGTAAAATCAGAATCAAAGTTGGAACTGTAGTTCCAATATTCACAATCTCCATAGACATTTGTTCATTTTGTCGATTTTGTATCAATTTCACAATTGAAGAACGAAATCTCCACTCTATTAAGCTGATTGTAGGCAACAATTGTGCAAAAAAAAATTGAATTTCAGTGTGAATTTTTGGGAGCTCTTCTCTGGGTTTAATCTTCAGAAACCCTAGAATTTCTTTCACAATGTGAATAATTAGGCGACTTTTATAGTGTTTGGAGGTTGAAGATTCCACACTGAATGCGTGAATTTAGGATACAAAATTGATTAGGATTGCTTTTCTTTTCGTTTGCGCTGAGCGTATAGTTTCAGCTTTTTCAGTTGCTAGCCTTTGTTATTGTTTTGAGGCTATTACCTGTAAGGGGTTATTTTGTGGCTATCAGGTGATATAAGTTTGGCCCTAGTGGCTACAAATGAAGTTTGCTCAAGATCTAACATATCCAAAGTCTGCTCTTTAATCAAAGATCGTAATCCCTTTCGGTTCTATGTTATGATTTTACCTATGGTGAAAATAATTTTAAAGATTTCTTAAAAAATGAAAATGATAGTCAATCATATATAATTTATTGATATTGAATAATAAAGGAAATGGGCAAAATTAAAATATTAGAGTAAAAGATTTGGTAATATCAATCAAATAAAAGGTAGCATAATATTAAAAAATAATAATTAAAAATATATTTAGGTTTTATAATAAATTCCTAAAATATTACATATTTATACCTTTGATGTTCTTTAAATTAAAACGTAAAATATATTTCGTTAATAAAATTAAAAATTCAAATACACACACACAATATGTATGTATGTATGTATGTATGTATGTATGTATGTATGTATGTATGTATGTATGTATGTATGTATGTATGTATGTATGTATGTATGTATGTATGTATGTATGTATGTATGTATGTATGTATGTATGTATGTGTGTGTGTGTGTATATATATATATATATATATATATATATAAAATAATAACGATAATAATAATAATAATAATAATAATAATAATAATAATAATAATAATAATAATAATAATAATAAAAGGGAAATTATGTATATATACATACACACACACTAATAAAAGGGAAAGTAAAACTTAAATATATAGTTAATATTAAAGTAACAATAAAAAGGAGTAACGATAAATATTGTTACAAATTCATAAAACTATTATTCTAGTTAAATTTTATTAAGATTTAATTATAAAATTAGTAATAAGATATTTAGCTAAGTATTTTACCAATTTAAATATAACAAAAAAATTATATGCATGGAGAAGGAATTGAAAATGCCAAGGGTGAAATAGACAATGCATATGATAAAAGGAGCAGAATATTTATTAATTAATGTTGGAGGAGGAGTTTGATTCTTGAGGCAAACTTGGGGATCAAAATGATTATCACCCAAATAAAAATAGTGTTTAAAGGAGAAACGCATTCTGGACAAAGAGAAAATGATATATAAACATTTACATACACACACATACACTAATGTTGGAGAAAATGTAAGGAAGTTGCCGCAGAAAATTTCTTCAGATTTTCTTTTGTTTCAACGAATTTGTAATGTCGAATTGTATGACCATCTTTTCAAAAAATAACTTTGTTTTATATCTACAACTAGTAAATTTATCCGCGCTTCTCGCGGTTTAAATATGAATAAATAACTATTTTTATAGTTTATATTAACAACAAAATAATATTTATTCTTTGATCAATTTTATCTTCTTCTTTTTTATATTTCCAATTATTTCTTGATATAATTGAATTCACTGTTGATTGTTCTTCTCTAATTAATCAAGCTTCTGTTTCTCTATATTTATATACATGGAAGCGTAGAACCTTCAATTTTACGACGTATACCCTTTCTCAGGAATATCAGTTATGAAGTTTTGGGTTGTCGTGCAAAATCTTTTTCCATTTATGAAAATAAATGTTAATAATTAATTAAGCTAATATATGTTTAATGAGCAACGACATATTAACAATTGGTATTGTTGTTTATGCTACTGAGAAAAAGTACTAATGTTTGGGAACACTTGTTATTGAATTAGCATATATAATTTGTTACTATTCCACTGGATGGAGACTAATAGATAATTGGGGAATTGCAAGTTCTGTTCGTGAAAATGAAATTTATTAAATTGATATTTCACCATGTTCTTGCTACATTTATAAAGTAAATAATGGTCTACTCATATTGCTCCAATTGCACATGCAATCTCCAGTCCACCTCTTTTATTCATGATCAACCATTTGGTTAATAGTTTCACCTCTATAAGGCAAATCTTTTGTAAGCAAAAATATTAAAGATATATGCTATTCATTCATATAAGACTAAACTATTACATTAAACAACCATCAGTGAAGAGAAAAAAGGAGTTATTAATTCCAATTCCTATTTGAACTCATTTTTAAATCCTTAATCAGGTCCTTTCTTTTTAAATATTCCTCTAGGGAAATATAAGAGAACAAACAATAGTAATATTAGTCAGAAAAGAACAAGAAGAAAATAAACCATTTGTCATGAAAAGAAAGAAATCAAATTCTCTAACGCAATATTTTTTTTTAATTTAAAAAAGACATCAATCATTTCCATGCTATGTACTGCTATGCTCTTAAAAGCATTGTATGCTGGGTAAGATAGAATTAAATATTAGAAGACTAGGCTTTCAAGGAAGATGGAAGCAGCAAAAATAGTGTCTAAAGTAGGAGCTACATGTCTTTAAGATTTACTATGCTACCTACACAATTATTATGATGTACTTTTCAATTCTCTATTCAGCATCTAAAACTATTACAGTTAGAGCATACAATTGTTGTTCCTCTGTACTTGTAAATAATGATTCTGGAAATTAGAACGTTAGCTTATAAACGTAAATATAAATAAAAAACAGAAATTAATTCGAGCCCACTGAATTCACAGTGTTTCCTTAAGGAATTTAATCCCCTCCTAGTACCCAAGGTTATAGATTATTTCCTCCCAGGATAGAACGAATTACACACTGGTGTAGCGGTACTTCAAACCCCAGTGTTTCAACGAACACAAAGTTCGGCAACAAATCACACTTATGGATGCTTTGTTTGTAGTTAAAAACAATGCAGAATAAGGAGGACAACTCAGAAGTCGAATGGAAATTCTGAGAGGAAGGAATGCAAAGTATAGCCAATGTTGAATTCTTACTGAAGAGAATATCAAATTGCAATTCGTTTTTCCAGTGTATACGCAGTGTATACAGAGTGTATATCCAGTATATGCAGAGTGTATATCCAGTGTATACAGAGTGTATATTAAGTGTATACAGAGTGTTTCAAGTGTTTTTTCCGATGTGTTCTTCTTTCTCTCCAACTTATGCTCTATTTATAGCAGTTATTTGAGAGAAATCTGCCCCTTCCATGGTGCAACAAGCACTAGATCATGGAGAAAGCACTTACATGGTGGTATATACACTTGCTTGGTGGGAGGAACACTTGCACCATTGTGGGAGGTGCACTAGGCTGCATTGTTGCTTAGTGTTGCAACACAATACACGGATTGGAAAATATCCGTTACAAACACGGATTATATCACGTTAATATTCACTATTAACAAATAAATTTGGTCCAAAAAATTAATCAATCGATCGATCATTTGACCAAATCCGAATCCAAATCCCATTTCCCATTCACTCTAATTTTAAGACTATTTCATTTTAAACAAAAACTCAACAATCCCCCACATGAATGGGGAATGGCTATATCATGGAAGTATGCATGAAAAACTTGTGTGATTTGCAAACAAGAATTAATTGCATCTGGATAAGTAGGTTTCCCTTTGAACTTTCCGTAGTGAACTTATGTCGGATATACTCGGTCAATCGGTAGATTTGATATCTTTGAACCGTCGAACTTTAGTGTATACCTAGACAACCATAAGTCACACAATCAATCCCTTAACCGTCTTTGGTTCTCATTGTTGTGTTCGTTTCAGCCATGAACACTGCCTGGTTTCATAAGTGCGTAGAGAATTGGCCTTGCAAAATTCTCCTTGAAGCGGCTAACACTTCACACATACATAGGTGATTCCTAAACGTGTCATCTCATAGATACACTATTTGATATACCCTGTATCAAATTTAGAAATCATTAAAAAGCCTTAATGATTTATCCTTGGTACTGAACATTGTCTCATCACGAGAATGGACTAAAACAAATTTTGTTGACAATGTTGAACCGTCATTAATGACTTTGTTTGATCTCCTTGAACCTAGATCTTGGGATCTCCAGTCTTCTAGGTAGAGTTACCGCCACAATGACTTGTTCTTGGCCATAGTCCCATTCCCCTCGATGATTTCTCAACTACCTCTCTAGTTAGGCCTTTTGTAAGTGGATCTGACACATTATCACTTGACTTTACATAGTCAATCGTGATAATTCCTCTAGAGAGAAGTTGCCTAACGGTTTTATGTCTTCGTCGTATATGACGAGATTTACCGTTATACATAACGCTCCCAGCCCTTCCAATTGCCGCTTGGCTATCACAGTGTATGCATATTGGTGCCAACGGTTTGGGCCAAAATGGAATATCTTCCAAGAAATTCCGGAGCCATTCAGCTTCTTCACCGGCTTTATCTAAGGCTATGAACTCAGCCTCCATTGTAGAGCGGGCAATACATGTTTGTTTGGACGACTTCCAAGATACCGCTCCTCCACCAATAGTGAATACATATCCACTTGTGGACTTCGAATCAGTTGAACCGGTGATCCAATTTGCATCACAATATCCTTCAATCACCGCAGGATATTTACTGTAGTGCAAATCAAAGTTTTGGGTATGTTCTAAGTATCCCAAAACTCGTTTCATTGCCATCCAGTGAGATTGGCCTGGATTGCTCGTGTATCGACTTAGTTTACTTATAGCACAAGCTATATCTGGTCGTGTACAATTCATGATGTACATTAAGCATCCCAACACACGAGCATAATCCAATTGTGATATGCTTTGGCCTTTGTTCTTTGCTAGTGCAAGATTCACGTCAATTGGAGTCTTTGCAACTTTAAAGCCCAAGTGCTTGAATTTTTCAAGTACTGTCTTAATATAATGAGATTGTGACAATGCCAGGCCTTGAGGAGTCTTTTGGATCTTAATCCCCAGAATTAAATCTGCAATTCCCAAGTCCTTCATATCAAACTTGCTAGTTAGCATACGCTTAGTAGCATTTATGTTGGCAATGTTATTACTCATTATCAGCATATCATCCACATATAGGCAAACAATGACTATGTGATTTGGAACATTTTTAATGTACACATATTTATCACATTCATTTATCTTAAAACCATTTGACAACATTGTTTGGTCAAATTTCGCATGCCATTGTTTGGGTGCTTGTTTTAGTCCGTAAAGGGACTTAACAAGTCTACATACCTTATTTTCTTTACCTGGAACCACAAACCCTTCAGGTTGTTCCATGTAAATTTCTTCCTCCAACTCTCCATTTAAGAAGGCCGTTTTAACATCCATTTGATGAATTTTAAGACCATACACTGCAGCTAATGCTACTAACATCCGTATGGACGTAATCCTTGTAACTGGGGAGTATGTATCAAAGTAGTCAAGACCTTCTCGTTGTCTATACCCTTTGACAACAAGTCTTGCCTTGAATTTATCAATAGTGCCATCATCTTTCATTTTTCTCTTAAAAATCCATTTAGAACCCAAAGGTTTATTTCCAGGAGGAAGATCAACCAATTCCCATGTATGGTTGTTCAATATGGATTCTATTTCACTATTGACTGCCTCTTTCCAGAACAATGATTCCGAAGAAGACATAACTTCTTTAAATGTTCGAGGCTCATTTTCCAATAAGAAAGTCACAAAATCTGGTCCAAACGAAGTAGACGTTCTTTGACGTTTACTACGTCTTGGATCCCCCTGATTAAATGTACTTTCTTTTGTTTCTTCCCGAGGTCGTTTAGATACTTCACCAATCGACTTGCATTCCTTTTTATACGGATATATATTTTCAAAGAACTCAGCATTATCTGATTCTATAACCGTATTATTATGAATGTCGGGATTTTCTGATTTATGAACCAGAAATCGATATGCTTTACTATTAGTTGCATATCCTATGAAAACACAATCAACTGTTTTCGGTCCTATTTTTACCCTTTTGGGTTTAGGAACTTGCACCTTTGCCAAACACCCCCACACTTTAAAATAATTCAAGTTGGGCTTCCTTCTTTTCCATTTTTCATATGGAATGGATTGTGTTTTACTATGGGGTACTCGATTTAGTATTCAGCTGGCCGTAAGAATGGCTTCCCCCCACAAGTTCTGTGGCAAACCAGAACTTATCAACAATGCGTTCATCATCTCCTTTAATGAACGATTCTTTCTTTCCGCAATCCCATTGGATTGGGGAGTGTAAGGGGCTGTTGTTTGATGAATAATTCCATATTCTAAACATATTTGTTCAAAAGGAGATTCATATTCACCACCCCTATCACTTCTTATCATTTTGATTTTCTTGTTAAGTTGCGTTTCAACTTCATTTTTGTATTGCTTGAATGCGTCTATTGCTTCATCTTTACTATTAAGTAAGTAAACATAGCAATATCGAGTACTATCGTCAATAAAAGTTATGAAATACTTCTTTCCACCGCGAGATGGTATTGACTTCATGTCACAAATATCTGTGTGAATTAAGTCTAAAGGATTTGAATTCCTTTCAACCGACTTATAAGGATGTTTAACATACTTAGATTCCACACATATTTGACATTTTGATTTTTCGCATTCAAACTTAGGCAATACTTCCAAGTTTATCATTTTTCGCAAGGTTTTATAATTGACATGACCTAAACGTACATGCCATAAATCATTTGACTCAAGTAAGTAAGAAGAAGCTGAAGTTTTATTATTAGTTTCAACAACTATTACATTCAGCTTGAAAAGGCCCTCAGTAAGGTAACCTTTTCCTACAAACATTTCATTCTTACTAATCACTACCTTGTCAGATACAAAAACGCACTTGAAACCGTGCTTTACAAGAAGTCCAGTAGAGACTAAGTTCTTCCTAATCTCGGGAACATGAAGGACGTTGTTCAAAGTCATGACCTTGCCAGAAGTCATCTTGAGAAATATCTTACCGTATCCTTCAATTTTTGCTGTAGCAGCATTTCCCATAGAGAGCGTCTCTTCGGGTCCAGCAGAAGCATATGTAGAAAATGCTTCCCTCATAGCACAAACATGGCGAGTGGCTCTAGAATCAATCCACCACTCCTTTGGGTTTCCTACCAGGTTGCATTCAGAAAGCATGGCGCACAAGTCATCAACATCATCATGCTTTTCTACCATGTTTGCTTGACCCCTTTGCTTGTCTTTCTTCCGAGCACGACACTCCGTAGATTTGTGTCCGGTTTTCCCACAGTTGTAGCAGTTTCCACTGAACCGCTTCTTGCTTGGGTTGTATTTCGGACCAGAAGCCTTCTTTCTCTTTTTGTTATCTTCAACAATATTTGCTCCCATTATTGTTGAATTTCCACGGCCTCTTCTCTAAGCAGCTTTGTTGTCCTCTTCGATTCTCAATCGAACAATGAGATCTTCAAGGGACATCTCCTTTCGTTTGTGTTTCAAATAATTTTTGAAGTCCTTCCACAATGGAGGCAACTTCTCAATTATTGCTGCTACTTGGAATGCTTCATTGATGACAAGACCTTCAATGAAAATTCCGTTAGTAAAATTACTAAAAAATTTACTTTCAATATCAGTATTTATTTGAAACATACCTTCAGCAAGTAGATCATGAATAATCACTTGCAATTCCTGGACTTGGGTAATAACAGACTTGCTATCTACCATTTTGTAGTCCAAAAATTTTGCGGCGACGAATTTCTTCATCCCGGCATCTTCAGTTTTGTACTTCTTTTCAAGTGCATTCCACAATTCTTTTGACGTCTCCACGCCACTGTATACATTATACAGATTATCCTCCAGCCCGCTAAGAATATAATTCCTGCACAAGAAGTCAGAATGCTTCCATGCCTCAATCACGAGAAAGCTATCATTCTCTGGAGTTTCATCAGGAAGATCAGGAACATCTTCCTTGATGAACTTCTGTAGACATAACGTAGTCAAGTAGAAGAACATCTTTTGCTGCCAGCGCTTGAAATCCATCCCGGAAAATTTTCCGGGTTTCTCTGCCGGTGCCAACGCCGGAGTTCGACTTGTCGATGCGTTGGCAGTCATCATCGGAACAGTTTGATTTCCGTCATTCGCCATTTTTACTGTAAAAATGACACAATCAAACGTTTAATAAACGTTTAAAACTGGAGTGAAAAATCACGTAGATTTTAATCTCCAACAAAATGCCACGAAGGTTTTAAAACTGGAGTAAAAATCACGTAGATTTTAATCTCCAACAAACCGCAACGAAGGCTTAACTCTCCAAACGGGAGTACACAAAAAACCACAAAGGTTGGAAACAAGGTTATAGTTTCCAGAATAATAAAAGTAACACAAATACAGAAATTAAATTATTAGATTATTAAATTATTAAATTATTAAATTCCTTAAGATTGTTGTTCCTCTGTACTTGTAAATAATGATTCTGGAAATTAGAACGTTAGCTTATAAACGTAAATATAAATAAAAAACAGAAATTAATTCGAGCCCACTGAATTCACAGTGTTTCCTTAAGGAATTTAATCCCCTCCTAGTACCCAAGGTTATAGATTATTTCCTCCCAGGATAGAACGAATTACACACTGGTGTAGCGGTACTTCAAACCCCAGTGTTTCAACGAACACAAAGTTCGGCAACAAATCACACTTATGGATGCTTTGTTTGTAGTTAAAAACAATGCAGAATAAGGAGGACAACTCAGAAGTCGAATGGAAATTCTGAGAGGAAGGAATGCAAAGTATAGCCAATGTTGAATTCTTACTGAAGAGAATATCAAATTGCAATTCGTTTTTCCAGTGTATACGCAGTGTATACAGAGTGTATATCCAGTATATGCAGAGTGTATATCCAGTGTATACAGAGTGTATATTAAGTGTATACAGAGTGTTTCAAGTGTTTTTTCCGATGTGTTCTTCTTTCTCTCCAACTTATGCTCTATTTATAGCAGTTATTTGAGAGAAATCTGCCCCTTCCATGGTGCAACAAGCACTAGATCATGGAGAAAGCACTTACATGGTGGTATATACACTTGCACCATTGTGGGAGGTGCACTAGGCTGCATTGTTGCTTAGTGTTGCAACACAATACACAGATTGGAAAATATCCGTTACAAACACGGATTATATCACGTTAATATTCACTATTAACAAATAAATTTGGTCCAAAAAATTAATCAATCGATCAATCATTTGACCAAATCCGAATCCAAATCCCATTTCCCATTCACTCTAATTTTAAGACTATTTCATCTTAAACAAAAACTCAACAACAATTAATTTCAATGTCAATTGTCGAATCACCTTCTCAATTCCAGTTGCTAAATGCTCATATTACCTGCAATTGTCGTACTTTGACTGCAAAAAAACAACATGCAGAATGCATAGCTAAACAAAATAGCAAGAAACTTATTTGCAACCATAGTATAACAATGATAGCTTCAAATTATAAAACTTGTCTGAACGCCTTGCTAACCGTCTGTCTCACATCTAGCAGAAGATGCTTGATCACTGGAGGGCATAATTCTGCGATTGCCACAACGAAAACTGTAAATATAATGCTACTCTTGTGTTGCAAGATGACTCCATACTATAACTCTTCATATTTCATTTGTGAAAGTTCTTCTATGTCGTCACCTCTTTATTTGTTGGGTAACGCTGCCCATGGTATGACTCTTCATTATTTTACTTGACTACAACATAGTTGATGAGAGAATTGACACATTTGATGGCCATAGAGAGTTGCCATATCACCTTGTCTATGCTCAGCTTTACTCGACATTGCAAACATATAACAAAGACATACCCGACCTCTTGTTCAGAATTTTCACATTATCCACAAGTAGATATCACCATATATACAAAGCATGTAGCTTAACCCCACTTCACGATTAACGTGGCCTGATGTAGCTTGTGAGGAATATTATTTTCATTCATTTATATTATGAGACAAATGAAAGGAAGAACTACACCGTTTTATATCAAATGAATTTAATCTTCTTTAATTATGCACCGTTTCGTCCAATGGAGTGACAACTTTTTTAATTGAGTAACGCACCGGTCCTTAATTAAGTAATGCACCGTTTCATACTTTCATACAATAAAATGGCATCGATCCCTTTTAATTGAGTAATAATGTATCGTTCCTTTAATAACTGAACCGTTTCATACAACGGAAATGTTGATGATGGCCTTTAATTGAGTAGTTTTATTCTTACAATATGAGGAAAAAATGAAAAAAAAAACACAAAAAAAGGAGAAAAAAGATAAATGGATTTCTTGGCCAAAGAGAGTTGCCAAGTCACCTCTTTCATTCCCTCTTTTATATATATAATATATATATATAGATACTCCTCGCCCGTGGACTTGACCTTTTTTTCTTCAGTCAAATACTTAAGAATTCTTTTGACAATTGCTGGAGATGAAAATTAAATTCAAAGCCTTTGTTTACTTCAATACTATATTGAATTGTGTAACCAATTTATTTAGAAGTTTTAAATGAGTTAATATCACTGATTATCATTAAGTTTACTTTTTGTAACGCTAAAGTCACAAAACTATTTTCTATGCCAGTAAAATCACTAAAATAACTATTTTTAACACTAATGTAACAAAATTATTTTTTTGTAATGATAATCACTGAACTAATCATTTGTAACACCAAAGTCATAAAACTTCTCTTTGTTATGTCTTAATTGTCCAGAAAATACAAATCACTAAAAAGTCAAATTTTCGGCACCGAAAAATAACATCTCATTGCCACATCATCACTTTGCCACGGCTTACATGCCACATGAGATTTTTCTTTTTTAAAATTCACATTGTCATAACTTATATTTTAAACATGGATAATTAACAAAATATTAAAACTAAAAAAAAAATAAAAAAAGAAAAAACGAGTTGCTGAGTAACATATTTATTTATTTCAGTAACAGTGTATATGTAATCTTTCTTTTCTGCAAGTGGGATGCGAGTATAATCCATTAACATACCTACTTATCACAAAATCCATCAAATATATTACTATATAGTACTAGTGGTATTTATTTTAACAGCTCTAATGCTGCATATGGTGGCAAATAAACAATGGTGAAAGGCTTTTTTTGTAAAAAAATAAAATAAATTAATAATTTACTTTTGCTCTTAAATTGTTTGATGAAAAACGCCAAAAAAGAAATCTTTTTTTATATCTCTGATTGATGGTTTTTCCACCCGTGAAAGCTGTTTGTAGATAATTCCAAAGAGCCAAGAGAGATCATAAAAGAAGTTGTCTACCAAAAATTCACAAAAAAGTAACCAATTCTTGGCTTTTTTCTCAATTTCATAAACTTAACAATGTATCTAATCAAAAAGTTCCTAACTTCATTTAGAATCTAAATCATTCCAATACTTTGTCTCCATTCTTCCTAAAATAGTTTTGCAATTAACATTAATTGAAGGCCAAGAAACTCTTTTTCTTAATTTCATATACACTATTGTATAATTTAGTGGCGAAATCAAGAATTTCGTGAGAGATAATTCAATATATATATATATATTTATATATATATATATATATATATATATATATATATATATATATATATATTTATAAAATATAATTTTTTTTATCATATGGTATAATTATTTGACAAAGAGTGTTCAATTGACCACCTTTATGTTCACGTGACTCCGGCTCTTAGCCATTGGTACAAGTTTAATATTTCTAAAATGAAATTCTCTAAGATTTTGTTCATTAATGGTCTTTCATGTAATTAATACCAATAATTTATCAACTAATTTTTGCTATTTGAAGTATAATAATGCTAAAACAAAAAATCATCTATAAAAGATTATACCTCTTTCGCTAAGAATTTTATTTTTCTAATCTAATACCAACATTAAAACTGGGAACTTCATCCTTTACCACCTCTTTAAATCATTTTATTATCCTACCTCCAATTTTCCAATTTTTTTTTTTTTGTTCTTTTCTGATCATCAATTAGCATTTACATTTCTCCTTTTGTGCATCATACTGAGGGATCTAACCTTTTAAATTCAGACATTGTCTTTTGAAAAGGAAAAAAATGGACAAAAGGTACCAAACATTAGATGGCTAAATTGGTTAGTGCTGAAGCTCAAAATGAAGCCAAAGTTTGGATTACTACCAGAAAATGAGTCTGACATATATGAATAATGTATTTAATTTTTATACACCTTAAATCGTGTAATAAAATTTTACACTGTTAGGTCATAAAAGTAATTAGGAAAATAGTAACCTAAAAGAGCAAACTAAAAAGTAATCTGTAACAAGTTAAATTACACTGATATGGTAAAAATTCCGTTACACTATCAAATGTATATAAGTTAACTCCATAATAATCATCTTCTCCAAAGTTCAAAACCTTAATATCTGCCTTTAACTTGCAGGCCTAATCAGTGGTGGAAGCAGGAATTGGGCTCGTTTGGCTGCAAGAAATTTTTTACTTTTTTTGAATTATTTTTTACTTTTTTGAATTTTTTCAGAATCAGTATTTGGCCATGAAAATTTCAAATTTAACTTGAAGTTGAATTTCGTAAATTTTCGAAAATTTGAAGAACTCCAAAAAACTGTTTTTCAAAATTTTTCACTTCAACTCACTCACAAAAATTAAAAAACAGCTCCAAATTGTATTCCTATCCAAACGCAACTCTAATTTTCAAATACCATTTTCACTTAAATTTTTCCCAGGAATTTCACAATTCTTATGTCCAAACACCCACTATATATACATCAGTCATTAAAAATTGACTTTATATACAATATACTTTTCCACAAAAGGTTCATCTAACCCCCCCCCCCTCCCTCTAGCTTAGCCCCGGACCTAAGAGCAATAAATGTAAAAGGTTTATACTGTTTGGACTGACTATACATCAGTCCTTAAATCTGGTATTTTAGTGCATAGTGGCTTTTAATTATGAAAGATAATCACTATTTGCTAAATAGTAAATACTAAATAAAGTACATAAAACCTAACTAATGTTAGTTACTGAATTATTTTTCTAATTCGAATATATTCACTTTCATACAGCAACAGAAAGAACATTCACGGGAGCTAACAAACAACAAAAAGACAACCTCAACAAAGTGCAAAAGCAAATACTTTTAGGAAAACAAAAAAAATTAAATAACCTAAAAAGTGCATTCCTATGAAGCTGTCTTTGTGGCCTAAATTCTTTCCTGTGAACACTCCTACCCCCCCCCCTCCACACCCCCACTCCCCACCCCTACCCCCACCCCCAAATGCCAACTTTTCTTGCATTCATTTCAGTGGAAGCACCCGTGACCTCTCAATCCTATGTCATGATTCTCCAATTTGTACCACTTTCTACCTAAAAGATGACTCATTATTCCGTGCACAATGCACACTAGAGTGTGGCCTAATAGTCAATAAAAAAAAAATTGCGGTTCTAATTTTAGTAGAAACAGAAAATATTAGGTGATTTTTCTAGCGGAAACAAGAATATGGTGGTGGATGAGTTATTCGGTACATATGTTGGTAGGAGATAGCAAGTATTTTGTAGAATTAGTCGAGGTGCGCATAAACTGGTCTGGACACCACTATTATAAACAAATATTTGGTGATTTTTTTTATCTGTTTAAATTCTAGTGGATAAAGTAACTCGATAATCATGGTTTGTAGAGATACAAAATTTAGATGATTTTTTTTCAACTGTCTAAATTTTTATGGACAAAGTAATCCATATCTACACTAGTAAAAATAACATATATGTGAAAGATCAATCGCGACGCACGCAAGCTAAACTTAACACTAGTATGATAAAGAAGGAAAAAAGAGAGAAAGAGACGAGTTAGTTAAATATTGTATTAACTTTTTTTATATATTTAAGTTTTGGTGGACATAATTACTCAATAGCTATATTAATAAAATATGACCGACATCTGAAAAGATAATCAAGATGCATGAAAGCTGAGTCGAACGCTACCGTTAAAAAAACAAAGAAGAGGAAGGAGATGACTCATTACTTAATATCGCTTGAACTTTCCAACCCAACCCCAAAACCACAGAGACATACATGTAATTATGTATATATAGCCAACTTTGCAATGCATTTCAACATCTCTCTTTATAAGTTCTTGACACTTTTTGTTTTTTCTCCTTTTTATTCTCATTTGATAGTACTATTACTACTACTCAAATAAGAATGCCAAATTTTAGACCATTTCTTCACTTTACTATTCTCATTCTTCTCATCAATTCTGGCCTAATTCTTTGCCACACCAAAGGGCTTAGACCAAAGAGAATTGCCAAAGGAAAACAACTAACAGTGAATATGACACAAGTTCAACAATCAGAACAACAATTTATGAAATGGGTTCAATTTGTTGGAAGCCTAAAACATTCCCTTTTCAAAACAGCCAAAAATAAAATCTTCCCTTCTTTTACTCTTACTGTTGATAAAAATCCTTCTCATGGAGATTTTACTTCAATTCAAGATGCCATTGATTCTCTCCCTTTTGTTAATCTTATCAGAGTTGTTATCAAGATCCATGCAGGAGTTTACACGTAAGTAGTCTCATTAATTTTTATCGATCATAATGGTGTTCCAGCCAGTTTGCGCGTACCTCATTTATTCTACAGGGACTCGTAGTTGAGATGCACGAAAACTGACTCCTTTTTTTCAATTTATAAAATTGAATATTACCCCTTTCTTTGGATGAGTGATTGTCATTTAACTGTGTTCAAGTCAGTTTACGCATATTTCAAGTGCTCTAGTGAATAGTTATAGTCGAGATGCGGGAAAGCTGACACTCCTGTTTTTTCAATTTATAAAATTGAATATTTCCCTTTTCTTTGGATGAGTGATTGTCATTGAACTTTTTCAAGATCGGTTTACATGTACTTCAACTACTCTACTGGATAGTTGTAGTCGAGAATCGAGATACACGAAAGCTGACACTACTGTTTTTTTAATTTATAAAATTGAATATTTCCCCTTCCGTCATTGAACATCTACATTCTACATTTTGTGATTTTTATTGAAATTTTGCTTTTTGAGTTGATCATTTGATGAAGACATGTGTACTAACCATCCATTTCATAAATTTATTGAATTTAAGTTTTTCTCCTTAAAAAGTGTTTGTCTTGGTGTAGTATCATGTGTGTGTAACTCTCCTTTTCTTTTGTTCATTCATCTGTCTTTTCTTAGCCTTCACATGCTGTAATGTTTTGCAGTTGTAGTCAATTGTCAATTCTTGGAATTGTGATGAAAAGAATTTCCTTTTTGTTTTCTGTCCTTTGCTTTTGTCGTTTACAGTCTTGTGATCAGATAGAAAATGTTAAAAACATATGAGTAGTTAAGAGTTATGTTCTTTTCAATTAGGACTATGAAATTGTCAAGTGGTTCATACATTATCTTTTATTTTGTTCCATATAGTTGTTCAAGATTGAAGGGATTCTCAGTGTAATTTTAAAAGTTGCTGCCGTATAATCAGAATGGTTACAGATTCAAATTGCAAAAATAGCTATTTGCAGAAATGCAAGATTAGGCTGCATACATATGAGCCAATGTGATTCGATCCTTCTCTAGACCTGCGCATAAAGGGACACCATATAATCAGAAAGGTGACGGGTTCAAATTGCAAAAAATAGCCTTTTGCAGAAATGCAAGATTAGACTGTATACATATGACCCAATCTAATTCGAACCTTCTTTAGACCTTGTGCATAATGGGAACTTAGTGCACTGAGTTGCCATTTATTTATATTTGTTCAAGATTATGTCTTCAACTCTAAAATTTTATCTCAATTTTTAACTGAAATTATGAATTATTTTGTAGGGAGAAAGTAAATATACCACCATTTAAATCATTTGTAACAATAGAAGGAGCAGGAGCAGATAAAACAATAATTCAGTGGGGAGATACAGCACAAACTCCTGGACCAAATGGAAAACCTCTTGGCACCTTTGGTTCTGCAACTTTTGCTGTGAATTCCCCTTATTTCCAGGCCAAGAATATTACTTTCAAGGTACAAACATTCTTTTTTTGCCTTTTCACTTGCTTGGCCTTTTTTTTTTTTTTTGAAAAAGAAAAAGTTGGAATCCAACAAATTAAACATTGTCTCTTTCTCATGTGCACTCTAACATCCAAATAGCCGACCACTTACTCTAAAGCCACTAAACGTATAATATATACATAATTTATGTATTATATATGTATAATTGTGTATAATCAATATATATGACTCGAAAAAATAAACAGTAAATATGATCGGCTATTTTTGTAAAAATCCCTTATTTATTTCATGCTTAGAAAAAAGTATCAATATGTATGAGTCTAATTCCTTTTGTTGAATCAGTGAATTTTAATATGTGGTAGTAGGCTAGTTACTATTTTATCAAGTTACCAATCAAAGATTATCTTAAAAATTTACATGAACTACAACAACAATAACATACCCAATATTATCCCACAGCGTGGGGTCTGGGGAAGGTAGTGCGTACACTGACCTTATCCCTACCTTGTGAGGATAGAGAGGTTGTTTCCAATAAACCCTCGACTCAAAATTTACATGAACTGACCTTACAAATAACCTGATTGTGTAACTAATATATGCATTTAGTACATAGAACTTAAACTCGTTTATTATTTTGGTGGCGGCCTCTGCTTGGATACCATGTTAGAATGGGTTAACGACCTAATTTAAAAATGTACTCCTAAACATGTCATGACATTTCAATAGCAATAAAGTCATGTCAATAAAGGTAAAATTTAAGTTTAAAGTTAAATTATTTCTTAACATGAAGCAATATATATATTGATCCTTTGTAGAACAGAATAAAAAGAAAAGTGTGTTGCATAAACCGGACAGAGGTAGTATTTAAAATCTGCAAGACTATATTATTACCTTTTCTTTTTATCCAATGTTGTGTATATTGGAAATTCTTGGGTTTCACTCTAATTTGTGAAAGCTAAAAAGAATTATGATAATAATTAAAATGCAGAATACAACACCAGTGCCAGCAGCAGGAGCAATAGGAAAACAAGCAGTAGCATTTAGAATATCAGCAGATACAGCAGCTTTTGTAGGGTGTAAATTTTTGGGAGCTCAAGATACACTCTATGATCATTTGGGTAGACATTATTACAAAGATTGCTACATTGAAGGTTCTGTGGACTTCATCTTTGGCAATGGCCTCTCTTTCTTTGAGGTAATCACTTACTTTATATTAAAACGTTGATGTTCGTTTTAATTCTACGTTGTTTTGATCATCTAAAATCTTAATCGCTTAATGCTTGAAAGGATTTAAGTTATAAACCTTTCTGATGTAGAAGATCAGACTAAGCTGCAACCACAGAGCATACTTAGACAGTACCTTGGCTCTGATACCAATTGTTGCGGAAGCCAAATGTATATAGTGTGAATAAGTCACAACTACTATACCAAAAATTATGACAGCCACCAAATAATAAATAAGACAATAAAATAACAATAAAGGAAACACCAGAATTTACGAGGTTCGGCTAATTTTGCCTACTCCTCGAACACAACCAATATTTTATTCCACTCCAAAAATACAAGTGAAATAATACTAAAGAGAGAAGATACAAATGCCTTAAACAGATGAGAAGGCAAATGAGAGGTGTGTTTAAATCCTAAACATTAAGCCTTATTTTATAGGGGAAAAGTTTCCCACCAACTCCTTAACCCACCGATGTGGGATGGAAATTTGACATAATTCAACAAATCTCCACCTTGGCAAAATTCCACATCTTCAATTTTCTCTCGGTAACAAATTTTGGTTGTGTCTTCATCTTCAATCTTCAGTGTTCAACAATGTTGATCAAATCCAAACAATGTTGAAACTTGACCGCAGTCACCACCTTTGTCAGCATATCAGCAGGATTCTCCGTAGTATGAATTTTCTTCACCGTGACTCCACCTTCTTCTATGATTTCTCGTACAAAATGATACCGAACATCAATGTGCTTCGTCCTTGCATGATAAACTTGGTTCTTCGCTAATTGAATAGCACTTTGACTATCACAAAAAATTGTGATACCTTTTTGTTCAACACCAAGCTCCTTTAGCAATCCTTGAAGCCAAATTGCCTCCTTCACAGCCTCTGTAATAGCCATGTACTCTGCCTCTGTTGTAGACAAAGCAACTGTTGACTACAAAGTAGACTTCCAACTAACTGGTGCCTTTGCAAAAGTAAACACATAACCAGTAGTTGATCTTCGTTTGTCCAGATCACCCGCAAAATCTGAGTCACAATATCCAACTACAGACTGATTGTCTTCCTGCTCAAAAACTAACCCGACATCTACAGTATTATGAATATACCGTAGAATCCACTTCACAGCTTGCCAATGCTCCTTCCCTAGATTGTGCATATATCTGCTAATAACTCCAACAGCTTGTGAAATGTCAGGCCTTGTGCAAACCATTGCATACATCAAGCTACCAACAACATTTGCGTATGGTACCTTTGACATATACTTTCGTTCAACTTCATCCATTGGCGACATAGTAGTACTTAGCTTAAAATGGGAAGCAAGTGGAGTACTAACTGGCTTAGTCTTGTCATCTATGCCAAAACGTTGAAGTACTCTCTTCAAATATTCCTTTTGAGATAAACAGAGTTTCTTTGAACGTCTATCTCTAATTATCTCCATGCCAAGAATTTTCTTTGCCTCACCCAAATCCTTCATCTCGAACTCCTTCTTCAGTTGAATCTTCAACTTATCAATTTCTTCCAAATTCTTGGAAGCTATCAACATATCATCAACATATAGGAGAAGATATACAAAGGAACCATCTTTAAGCTTGTGCAAATACACACAATGATCGTATTTGCTTCTCTTGTACCCTTGCCGCAACATAAACTCGTCATATCGCTTGTACCATTGTCTAGAAGATTGTTTCAATCCGTACAACAATTTTTCAAGTTTGCACACCATATTTTCTTTTCCAGCAACTTTGAATCCTTCTGGCTGAGTCATGTAGATTTCCTCCTCCAAGTTTCCATGTAAAAACGCAGTTTTTACATCCATCTGAACTAGTTCCAAATCCAATTGTGCTACCAAAGCCAACATAATTCTAATGGAGGAATGTTTTACAACTGGAGAAAACACTTCATTGTAATCAATTCCCTCCTTTTGAGCATATCCTTTGGCCACCAATCTTGCTTTGTAGCGAACATCTACTTGGTTAGGAAATCCTTCCTTCTTTGCAAATACTCATTTGCACCCAATTGCTTTCTTTCCCTTCGGAAGATTGGCCAATCTCCATGTATGATTCTGATGAAGGGACTGTATTTCATCATTCATGGCAATCCTCCACTTATCTTCTTCTGAAATTTGGACAGCGTCTTTATAAGTAGTAGG
This sequence comes from Nicotiana tabacum, assembly GCF_000715075.1. Classification (NCBI taxonomy): domain Eukaryota; kingdom Viridiplantae; phylum Streptophyta; class Magnoliopsida; order Solanales; family Solanaceae; genus Nicotiana; species Nicotiana tabacum. Next base: position 202,384,339 of record NC_134087.1, read on the forward strand.
AACATCATCAGCTACAATTGAGGTTGCACAAGCAACCGTCTCTATGAGACGAACAGGTTTCGTTATTGTTCTTTTTGGCCTGCTGGTTGCTATTGATTCAAGTTGTTGTTGAGGTTCCTGAGTTGGAATCTCCTCTACTGGCTCTCCTTCCAGAGGGTAATCTTCATTTGTTTCCTCATCTGCTTCTTGTGTAGGAAAAATAAATTTTCCCTTAAACTCCGCCTGCTTAGAAGCACCTTTATTTTGTTTGGTGTCTTCTGTTACCTTATTTACCATAGCAGATTCATCAAAGGTAACATCTCTGCTGAATATTACTTTCTTTGTCATAGGACACCATAAGCGATATCCTTTGACTCCAGAAGTAATTCCCATAAAAATAGTCTTCTTTGCCCTTGGATCCAATTTTGACTCCGTCACATGATAATATGCAGTTGAGCCAAACACGTGCAAAGAGTTATAATCTACAGCAGGTTTTCCGTACCATTTTTCAAATGGTATCTTGCCATCAATAGCAACAGATGGTAGATGATTAATGAGGTGGCATGCATATGTAATTGCCTCAGCCCAAAATTCTTTGCCCAAGCCAGCATTGGACAACATACATCGTACCTTCTCCAGCAAGGTTCGGTTCATACGTTCTGCCACTCCATTCTGTTGTGGTGTATGTCTAACAGAGTGTCGGACGATGCCATCATTTTCACAGACCTTATTGAAATGATCATTTTTGTATTCACCTCCATTGTCTGTGCGAATACACTTGATTCTCCTGCCTGTCTGATTCTCCACCATCGTCTTCCATTTGAGAAAAATTCCCAACACTTCATCTTTGCTCTTCATTGTATACACCCATACTCTTCGGGAAAAATCATCAACAAAGGTTACAAAATAGTGCTTCCCACCCAATGAATGTGTTTTGGAAGGACCCCAAACATCAGAGTGTACATAATCCAAAATGCCTTTAGTATTATGGATCGCTGTACCAAATTTAACCCTTGTCTGTTTCCCTTTAACACAATGCTCACAAAACTCCAAGTTGCAAGCCTTGACTCCTTTTAACAATCCTTGATCTGATAGAGTTTTCAAGGATTTTCCTCCAGCATGTCCCAAGCGCATGTGCCATAGCTTGGTTGCTTCTGCCTCTTTGTCGTCACTGGATGTTACTGTCGCTGTCCCAATAACTGTACTGCCACAATAGCGGTACATATTATTATTCTTCCGATTAGCCTTCATTACCACTAGTGCACCGGAACATACTCTCATCACTCCATTTTCTGCAATGATTTTAAACCCTTTTGATTCCAGGGCTCCCACAGAGATGAGATTCTTCTTCAAATCCGGTACATATCGAACATCTGTTAATGTTCTGATCATTCCATCATGGTTCCTTAATCGTATTGAACCAATTCCATATGAGGTAAGAGGGCTGTTATCCGCTGTGTGGACGACTCCATATTCTCCTTCTTGAAATTCCACGAACCAGTCCCTGTTGGGACACATATGATAGCTACAAGCCGAGTCCATCAACCATATGTCTGATGATATTGATGACTCTGTTGTAACTAATGAGAAATCTGAATCATCACAATCAGCTACATTTGAATCCATAATGGCCTTTCCATTGTTATGTTTGGCCGTATTCTTCAACTTCGGACAGTCTTTCTTCCAGTGCCCTTTTCTCGACAAAAGGCACATTCATCTTTGCTGGGTCTAGATCTTGACTTGGATCTTCCCTTCTTTGTCCTCGTTTGACTTTGAGGACGACCCCTCACAAATAGTGCTTCTCCTTCTCCGCCCTTCTGTTTTTCTCGCTTTCTTTGTTCATAGCTGTACAAAGCCGAACAAACTTCTCTAAGAGAAACTTCGTCATTTCCATGGAGTAGAGTAGTTTCAAGGTGCTCGTACTCATCATGAAGTGACGCCAACAACATCAAGGCCAAGTCACCATCATCATAAGTTGTATCCATATTTTGCAAATCTGTGACCAACTTATTGAAACTGGTGATATGTTCATTTATCGTGGTACCAGGAACATAGGTGAAGTGAAACAGTCTCTTCTTCATGTACAATTTATTTTGACTATTTTTTCTTCAAAAATTTATCCTCCAGTGCTTTCCATAATTTACTTGCAGAAGTTTCCTTTGTGTATGGATATTTCTGCTCTCTAGCAAGGTAGGATCGAATGGTACCGCTAGCAACACGGTTGATAATTCTCCAATCTTCTTCTCCAATAACATCTGGTTTCTTTTCTTCAATGGCCAGATCTAGCCCTTGTTGAAAAAGGACATCTAGAACCTCGCCTTGCCACATCCCAAAATGTCCGGACCCGTCAAAAATTTCTTCCGCAAATTTCGCATTTGACACAATTCTTGTCATAAGCGAAGATGCCAATGATGACGTATTGTTGACACTTGATGTAGATTCTTCTTGTTTATTGTCTCCCATATTTGACACAAATATTATTTAATAGCTGACGACACAAATCAAGATTATTTCCTTTCTGATGTAGAAGATCAGACTAAGCTGCAACTACAGAGCATACTCAGACAGAACCTTGACTCAGTTACCAAGATAAATCTTTTCTGATGTGGAAGATCAGACTATGCTGCAACCACAGAGCATACTTAGACAGTACCTTGGTTCTGATACCAATTGTTGCGGAAGCCAAATGTATATAGTGTGAATAAGTCACAACTACTATACCAAAAATTATGACAGCCACCAAATAATAAATAAGACAATAAAACAACAATAAAGGAAACACCAGAATTTACGAGGCTCGGCTAATTTTGCCTACTCCTCGGACACAACCAATATTTTATTCCACTCCAAAAATACAAGTGAAATAATACTAAAGAGAGAAGATACAAATGCCTTAAACAGATGAGAAGGCAAATGAGAGGTGTGTTTAAATCCTAAACATTAAGCCTTCTTTTATAGAGGAAAAGTTTCCCACCAACTCCTTAACCCACCGATGTGGGATGGAAATTTGACATAATTCAACAAGTTTAGTGCACCGGCTTGCCCTTTAGTGATAAAAGGTGTGATTGACTTTATATAAAACATGGAAATGGAAGTGGAGGATTGCTGATTAACATTTCCACCAACAACTTGAGAATTGAGAGTTTTGATAAAGCTTTCCCTTATTGCTACTATCTTTCTATTGAATGAGATACTTGCTCTATATGGTCTCTCTTCTTTTTTGGGATGTATAGCAATTATCTGAAGGCATTTTTCATCTACATTTTTAAATTGGGAAAAGAAAAAAAAAAAAGAATCCACCTATGTGTTATGGAATATTCTATAGGCTCTATGTATCAGTATATGCTCCCTCCATTTCAATTTGTTTGGCATTGTTTGTTTATCAAGAGCATTTGATTTGAAGTTATATTGGACTAAATTAATTTTGATGTTGGAGTTAACCTTTAGATATTCATAGACTATACGAAAAATATTACGGTACAAAGAAAAAAAAATAGAAGCTGAAATAATTGTAGACATAATAATGTCAGATTCCTCATAAGAGAAATAGTTTCAGAATCAATTTCTTTATATGTTCACATCTATACTCTTATCTGTATATCTAGGGAATCAGTTGTCTCCTCTATGGTGATTTTTTCTGTAAATAGAACCATGAAAAACTTAGGAATAATAGACAACTAAAGTCTAATATAGGATAACTTGCAAAAAAAATAGAGTAATAATAATCAATTAAATTGCATTACTAATATAAAAAATAATTTACACCTAAACTCAATGTTGTCCGACAGAGGACCTACATTGAACTTAATGGGTGCTTGAGCACCCATTATATTTTACTCAAAACATTATATTTTTATGTTTGAAGCTAGAAATAATACACAAAGATATCGACTGGGCATCCAATCTCAGAATAGAAAGTCCAGTTAAAGACAGTTGAACCCCCACGACCAGGGGGAATCTATATACAAAGCTAGATAGAGGCGAGGCTAGAGTTTTAAGTTTATGAGTTCAGGATTCTAATCATTTTAAGTTACTGAATTCTAAATTGATAATTTATATATATTCAATGAATTTTTTAAGACGAATATATGGTTCGAACTAAAGCTATTAGTATCGACCGAAACCCACTCCCGATACTTTAGCTCCGCCCCTGAGGGTACTGTTGTCAGCAAAGGCGGAGCCAATATTTGAAGTTTATGGGTTCGGGGTTCTAATCCTTTTAAGTTAATGAGTTCTAAATTAATAATTTGTACATATTGAATGAATTTGGTAAGATAAATATATGGATTGGACCAAAATGATTGGGTTCGATCAAACCCGTACTCGATGGGCTAGCTCCACCCTTGGGTGCCACACCAACCGGCCGCCTTGGCTGAGTTGAAACTTTGCATATAAGCTTGATCAGTTGATGCACTGATCTATGAACGAATTTTTTTTATATAATAATTGGAATATTATTTGTGCATTTAATTTGAAAAGAATAACTCGAACCGAAGCCAAAGTTGATCAAATCGATTAGATGTAAGTCTATTTGAATAGTGTAAATAGCAACACTTGTACTTTCAAAACAGTACCCGAAACCTACAAATCCTGGATCCGTCTTGTCTCTGTCCATGACTTAAAGATCCTGAGTCTGCCAGTACCGATTTGATGGTGTGTGTTGTTAAATCATTCAGGGATGTCATTTGCACGCAATAGCACCAGTGACAGGGGCAGTAACAGCACAAGGAAGAAGCAGTATGTTGGAGGACACTGGCTTTAGCTTTGTCAACTGTAAAGTCACGGGTTCTGGTGCTTTGTACCTTGGAAGAGCTTGGGGTCCCTTCTCTAGGGTTGTCTTTGCTTACACTTATATGGACAATATTATCATCCCTAAAGGTTGGCATAATTGGGGTGACCCCCTTCGTGAAATGTAAGTTCCTTCTACTATTAGCTATTTCGTCCTCTGTTTCATTTTATATGTCGGTGTTTAACTGCGTACAAATTCTTTTTTTGATGCATATCAAGAGCTAGCACACTTAAAACTTGTAGTCCTAGACAGAGACGGACCTGCCCTTTAGGTAAGGGGTCATGGACCCTGGTAATTTCAGAAAAAATATATGTACATATGTGTATATATCTTAAATAACATGTATATATTTTGATTGGTATCCTAAGATTCAAATCTTAGTCAGCTATATTAGTCGATTTAGGGAGAGGGGCACAACTTAACTTTTAGTATATGCTACCTAAGTTCGATTCCGACTCCAGCATTTCCTCAAATACTTATTCGAAAGCGGTTTTCCTGCCACTTTCAAATCATGACTTTGCCTCTGGTCCTAGATGACATTTCTATGGCTATATCAATATGTCATTTAGGTTAAAATGCAAGTTTTAAAGCTATAAAGACCGGGCTACAGTTAGTGGGCAGAAGAGGGTTCGTCCGAACCCCCTTCGTCGCATGAACCATTTTCCGCCAGAAAATTACATTAAGGTTAATTTTTTTTATGTGTGTATATTAGATATTGAATCCGCTTGGTATCTTTGTATTTTTTACTATTTTACTTTTTAAATTCTCTTGATGAAAATTATGCTTCCGCTATTGACTAAAGAGTACTAAAATGTAGAAATATATCAATTTTTGGATATACTAAACAGGAAAAAGCGTTTTAACTTATTCCTCAATTTGCTAATCCAAATAAACTTTAAACAGGTTGACTCATGACATATTCATTGATCTAAACTTTTTTTTTTCTTCAAAAAATTGCCCTTTTAATACCACTCAATAGATGGTGCAAGTCCTACCTTATTTTAAAAAAATATATATTTAACCTTTTGATCTAAAATGTGGACGGCCTTACACTTTTTCATTAAATAATAGAGTCTAGACTCTAGATAAGTTTTTTTTTTCTTGCCAAAAAAAAAAAAAACCAAATTTAACATATCTACATGCTAATGTGTGGCTAAGCTTATAAAGCGCAAAATTAATTATAGAATTACCTTTTTGCTATAATATATACTAGTTGGCGTGGGACGGTGACTGTCCCTTTTATCTGTTCTTTCTGTTACCTATCTACACAAATGGTATTGGAAATTTGTCATATTAACCTTTTCCAGAGTAGCACTAGCTTCACTATTCCACTATCTCCATACAAATTTGTTCATCATCCTTTAATAATATACACATTGTCATCAATCATCATTTTTTAGTGGGGCCATCAGTTCGAACTGGATAAAGAAAAGTTATTGATAATGCAACTTCGGATTAATTCGACAAGTAAATTTCGAATATCAAATGATTAGGTAATAATTTGTGACATATTTTGAAGAAAAATTAAACATGAAAATACAGATGCAGATCTAAAATTTGCAGTCAGTATACATTTTAAAATATTGCCTAACATATAGTTCGAGCAGAAAGCCGTGAGAATGCTCACATCCATGGTTGAGAGTTGCATATATGATCATGTGCAGTGGCGGAGCCAGGATTTTAACGAAAAGGAGGTCAAAATTTAAAGTAGACCCAAGAAGAAGCCAAAGGGTATTAATATATAGTATATATACATATATAAAATAAAAAAAAACTATACAATATAATTTCCGACAAGTGTTGAATACACGTGGCTCCGCTACTAAATGCAAGTCTATTGTAAATTATCAACTGTAATCCACATGTAGCGCACAACATGTAAAGGGGTATGCTAAAAAGCCACTATATACCAAAAAAAAATAAAGTTGTTCTTTTAGGATATGTTTAGCTTAATTGGGAGAAATTAATGACCTTTTGCATGCAGATAATGTATCATATACATACAACTAATTGGTTATGCTTAAGTAGTAATCGTTGACTAATTCAGATCTTCATACAGATAATATTATTTTTTATTTAATTCCATTTGTCTTTTTATTATTGATAATTAATGTTACTTTTCTGGACAGGACTGTATTTTTTGGGCAATACAAATGTAGTGGACCAGGGGCAAGTTTTGCAGGAAGAGTTTCGTGGTGCAGAGAACTAACTGATCAAGAAGCTAAGCCTTTTATTTCACTTAGCTTTATTGATGGCTCTGAATGGATTAATTTTTAAAGAAATAAATTATCTGCACTACAAATTTTTCTCTTTCTTATTTGTTTATTTTGGCTTACTTTGTAAAATCCATGTATCTTGTAGTTGTTCAGAGAGGCATAGAGTAGAGAAGTTGTGAGAATAATGAAAATTCAAAGACTATATATAACACGAGTGTTGGAAAAGAAAAAGAAAAGAATTTTTCAGCCTCTATATATTCATCAAATTCAAGACCTATAAATGGAGAAACCCCTGGTACGAAGCTTTCCTATTTAATGGATTATTATATTCAACGTTAAATTTAAATTAATCGGGCTATATATAAAGGGTGATTGGATTATATATTTTAGTGGTTCTTTCTTTCTATTATATAGAAGAGAAAGAGTTTCGACATGTCTGTTTCATGTCATTTTAAAAAAGCTCCAGGGTATATTAGTCATTTCGCACCAATTCTTACCATATCATACACAAAAAGGATAAAATTGTAATTCAGCAAGCAACCGTGGGTAGTACTTCTCATTAAAGATCTTATTCAAATGCTTGTATTAAACCAAATCTTCTAAGAAAATTTTGACTAATTCATACATAAAACTGAATAACTTTCTTAAGATGTACACTTTAAAATATGTTGTGTTGGTGAACTTCTACGCAATAAGTTATGGCGATCACCAGGATTTGACCAGAAATTCGAACGATCATCATAATGTGTCGTTAAGGCTAGTGTAGAGGTTATTTTTTCAAAATATTTCTTAATGATGTCAAATTTAAATGCTGGCATCAAAAAATTCTATTTTTGCAAATCACCCTTGCTGAAGGCAGATTAGGCCATTCCAGAAATGGGCTCAGTACTTACTGAAGGCCTTTAGTCCATCTCATGGTCCACCACTTGCAGAACTAGGAAATATAGGGGAGAAATTCAAAAATAGCCAGATTTATAACTGGTCGTTCAAAAATAGCCCAATTTCAAAAGTAATCGAAATTTAGTCACTTTTCATGTAAAGATAAATCTGAGCGAAAATACTGTTCAAAACCCGGAAAATACGCCAGTATATTATACTGGAGTTCAGGATAAGTACACTAAAACTCCAGCATAATATACTGGAGTTCCAGCAAGTATAATTGTCCAATATAATATACTGGAGTTTGGAGCACCGGTGCTCCAGTCTTCAGTATATTATACTGGAAACAACAAAGTATACTGGTCCAGCATAATATGTTGGAGTTCATACACAGGTGCACCGAACTCCAGTATATTATGTTGGACCGGTCTCGTTGCAGCAAAATAGTGGCTATTTTTCATTGACTTCGTAAACGCTGGCTATTTTTGAATGACCAGTCCGAAAACTGGCTATACCGTGCTATTTTTACGAAATATGCGTAGTCCTTCAATTTCCTTTTAAGGAGAATGACATTGTATAGCTGTTTCGATAATATATATATATATATATATATATATATATATATATATATATATATATATATATATATATATATATTATTTATGTTATATATAAAAATTATACAAATTTTATGTATATTTTTTCAGCTACAAAATGTAAATAGTTTATGATGCGGGCTAAAAGTAAAAAAAAATAAAAAATCTTCCATTTACGTCTTTGCACTCAAAGTCTTTGGGCTTTATTACTGCTACATCTTTTTGTCACAATCTATTTGCTATTTGTAGCTTTCAATATGCAGACTATAGCAGAATAAAGTTACATAATATACACATTATTCATCCGGAAATAATTGATTCATAGAATTTACAGCTTAGGCCGATTATGGTTAAGGCAATAAGGCGCAGAGTATCAGTAAACTCACTACTCTAAATCAATAATGCACAAACTTTGCATATTTCTTAATATCATTTAATATTCCTATATAGCAATAGTGTGTAAAATAAGCAAATCTTTTAAAATCAATCAATTGGATAGAGTTAGAACTTTAAGGCGCTGTAGGTGCAGAAACAATACATTGTGTTCGAGTCGAAAGCAATTGTTATGTAGGAGTCGTTTGATTCATAATTGTATGGTGGTATAACTAACCCCAATTTAAATTCATGTATAAAATAATATAACAATTGTTTGGTCACAGAAGAAAAAATAACTGTCCCATTATTAATCAAGCGTTCGGTTAGCGGTATCAAATGATACTCTTATTCACTTTATGTATTACTTTATAATAGATAAATATGGAATAAGAATACGTATATTAACATTACGGGGATTATAAGACTATTTAAAGACGATAAATGACTTTACAGTAAGTAATTCTTGTATAACAATAATTATTTCATTATTAGATACCATGTAAACGATTCATGCATTATAATTCCGCGTAAGTCGTAACAAGTAAGACATTCAAACACCAGTAGACCTAATTTAACCTTCGACACGATGACAGTGTGGCATTGGGAGTTATGTGTTATTTTATGGCCGTGAATGTACGCGAAAAAGTACGTTAAAGTTATGGCCAAGAATTGTGGTGGAATGGATAAAATCCTTCCACCCTTAATTAAAAGTTTTAGATTTGAGCATGTATATGGTAAAATCGGAGGTAACGAGCAGCCTGATTTGCCGGTGGGGCGAACGAAGAGAGGACATAATTGCGTGTAGTCGAGATCGAAGCCGGGATCCGCCCGTATTAAAGCTCAAACAAAACACCGTACGTGGCGCTAAGGATAATAGTGGTAGTTTGATACAAATTTCCATAACACACTATAATTTATGCTTGTTCCTTAAGATTTTAATTTCAGATCTACCTAAGGGTGCCGAACTCTCAATCTGCTCACTTCAACGTTGATATTGAGTTTGGCCATCATGGCGAAGACAACAATATAGCACCTAGCAACGAGGTGCCTCCTGCTGATCCCAACAGAGCCCCGGTCACAGACCCAATCGATGCAACTCGCATGTGGCCATCGACGCCAACCTACCGACCGACCCTGAGAACAATGTTCGCGGGGGAGCCCGACCAACGACTCGAGCTACGCCCGAAGGTGAAGGCGACGAGATTAATCTGCGGGTGATCTTCAAAATGTTACAAGCTCAACAGGAGGTGATAACGCAGCTGCAGAACCAAAGTCGCGCCCCCAGCAGGGTTCAACCCGAACAATCCTAGAAAAACACCTAAAGGACTGAGCAAGTCATGGAGAGGCCGAGTGAAGCTGAGCCCGGGACCAACCCTTAAACCATTAAGATTTTTGAGGAACTGACGAAGCGTCTGGAATCGGGGGAAAAGAGAATCAATAGCTCCAGAGTTGATCCTACACATGTGCCATCAAGGAAAACAACTTAGAAGATGACGAAATCGAGTTGGTTTTGCTGAAAAAGTTCGGAAACCTTGTCAAAAAGAGCAACGATATGGTATCACAACTTATCTCCTAATTCTATTGATTCGTTTACTATGCTTGTAGATGCCTTTGTAAAAGCGCATGCCAGGACCATCAAGGTCGAGACCAGGAAATCAGACCTTTTCAAAGTAAAACAAAAACATAACAAAATCTCAGGGAATTCGTGTCGAGGTTTCAAATGGAACGAATAGATCTGCCTCCGGTCGCGGATGATTGGGTCGTTCAGGCGTTCATCCAAGGGCTCAACCCCCAAAACTTTTTGGCTTCACAACAGTTGAAACAAATTTTGATAGAATACCCGGCGGTAACTTGGGTTGATGTCTATAACAGGTACCAATCAAAAATCAGAGTCGAGCTACATGTAGTATACAGGATCTTGAGGTACCTCAAAGGTTATCTTGGCAAAGGTATGATCTGGGGATACGACAGATAAGAAGAGCGACCCAAAAATGGAAAGAAGAGTATGAGGGGCACGATCATCTTGGCCTCCCTTTGGGTCCGTCTATCCCATTAGAACTAACGATAAGTCTAAGAGAATCGTCGATCATGAACCGAGACCGAACAGAGACCGATATAAACCGTATAATGGGGACCAAAGGGTAACGGATCTAGGCGTAACCCTGTGAGAAACGAAAAAAGGAATGATCGAAGCCACAAAAGTCAGGGACTCATGAGCAAAACAGTTTCGATAGGCCACTCGGGTCCAGGGAGGCACAGAGGTTATCGGAATACAACTTCAGTGTCGATGCTGCTAGCATCGCATCTTCCATCGGGCGCATCAAAGATACCAAATGCCCTCGACCATTGCAGTTCGGCCCTACCTAGAGAGACCCTAACTTGATGTGTAAGTACCATGGCACTCACGGCCATAGAATCGAGGATTGTCGGCAATTGAGAGAAGAAGTGGCCCGGTTGTTCAATAACGGGCATCTCCGAGAATTTATGAGTGATCGATTCAAAAATCACTTCAGGAATAGGGACTCCAACAAACAGACCGAACATGAGGAACCTCAGCACGTCATCAACATGATTATTGGTGGAGTCAGCGTCTCTAGGGACCAATGCTAAAGCTCACCATGTGTCTATCACGAGGGAAACCGAATCCGAGATTATTTCCCAGAGGGGACCATTTCATTCATCGACGAGTGTCACGTCTCCTTTTTACCACACCCCCGTAAGGGGTATAGGGGAATTATTTTTCAATTTAAGTGACGATCGAAACGGGATTATTTATTTTAAAAAATCAGAGTCGCCACTTGGGATATTTTATGGTGTCCCAAGTCACCGGTTCGAATCCCAAATCGAGGAAAATATTGACTCTGTATTATAGTCTGCGAACACAGAAATTCGGGTAAGGAATTCTGTTAACCGAGAAGGTATTAGGCATTCCCGAGTTTCGTGGTTCTAGTACGGTCGCTCAACTATTATATTCGGCTTAACTCTCTGATTTTAAAACATTTCGAACCTATGTGTAATTTTAACTTTATAACTGCTTTTATTCATTTTTTAAAGAAAATTGCAATGTTATTAAAACACGTCTCGAACCACGTCACATAAATGCACCCGTGGTTTTTGACATATTTGAACATCGTTGAGATTTGGATTTGGGTCACATAAATGTGCACCCGAGTTTAGGAAAGTAGATTATTAAAACACGCGCTTAAAGCAACTATGCTTTTGCACTTTGCGAGGGCCATGGAATTTCGCTAAATGGCACGCCTCGATTTCTAAGGATAAACAAAATTAATTGAGTGAGGGCCGTGCATTTGAAATTTGTTTGGCTTGTCGCGCCCTAATTTATTTTAACTTAAAGGTTTCTAAAATAATTTGTGAGGGCCATTCATTATAAGTTATCTAATTATGGCTCACCTCCTAATCATTTGAAATGATCTAACTTAAATAAAGAAGAAGCCCAAAAGAACTCAAAAAAAGGTATGTTAAAACTGAAGCCTAAAACGAAATAAATAAACAATGGTCCGTTTCCCTTTGAGTCTAAACCCTATGACATACTGCAATTACAGAAACTCACGAATTGAAATAATTTGGGCCAAACTCGATAACAGGCCCAGTTTGTACACATGGGGCGGAGAAATGGAGATTCAGGATCAAGATTTAACGCCTTATTCCCATTCCAGGCCAGCTCCTTTGCGTTCACGCTTAATAGGGCCCAAATTGAAACATGGTAGCATCAACAAGAAATGAGACGCAAGTTCGAATCCATAGACTAAACAGGAGATTAACCTTTAGCATTTCACATTCCCAATCATCAAACAAATGGACAAAAATATGGATCATGACTGTTGAAGCACTAAATAAATATGCACTTTACTGTTTTATCTTTCAAAAAGGCAAACTCATTTCCCCAACTTGCCGAATAACCCCCTAGGGCTAGTTCAAACAGTTCGAGCAAAAAGCACTTGGGATTAACTGGCCATTATAAAGCCATAGTCCCAAAGATGACCCTGTCGAGCCTTGACATTACGAACAAACACTAAACACATGAAATGACCAAGTAAAACACCACTGAACCGAATTTCACAAACTATAGATACCAATCATCATCCCTTAAACACCCATTTTTTCAATAGCCTACATGTTTAACTTATCACAATCAACTTGAGATTAACCTTTAATTTGCAAAGAAGAAACAATGAGATAGCAGATGCAACAAAACTCATACCCAAAAACACAAAAAATGTATAACTGTTTGATTAACACAATCCAACTGAATGTCCTTCCCAGTCCAATTAAACTACTATAACAAACTCTAAATCCCGCAACTAATCAAGTAGTAATTGTTACATCTAACTTCCTGTTAGCAACCTATTAGTTACAACCATCATATTAACCAGTCACTATATTAAACAAATACAAAATCATGGGATATGGAAACAATAGCACTAAACTAAAGAGCCAAGACATATTGAAGCTATTTCATTTTCATTCTGCAAGTCAAAACTTCATATGGCTTTAAATTCGGAAATGTGTACCTGGAGAGCAAAAATAAGAGAAAAGATGGGGATCGGCACAACATAATAGTATCAGCAGATAACAGCAACACCAGCTAGAACACAACCCCAACCAAGGAAGTTAAACCCACAGAATCGATCCTAAGTCCAATAGAATAGTAATTTTAACCCAGCTTGGCCCAAAACTTTCCAGAAATCAACCTTAAACCATGTTAAATCTATGTGAATCAGAAAACTGCTTCAGAAATCCTAGGAGACCTCAAAGTTCAAGTTAAAACTTAATGAAACAGTAAAATCAGCCGTTGGTATTTTCTAGAATTTTTTCCATAAATCTCTCTCTATATGTCTATTTCAGTATTTTCAGAATCTCTCCTCCTATTCAGAGTATGTTTTTCAGTGTGTCCCCTAGTGTCTATAAATAATTGTTCAACTTAGTGCATTCATCACTATCAATTCAACTTTTCATTTATTAATTGTCCACTTAACCTAGTTAGTGTAATTCTAACCCTACCACTATTTGAGAAGCTTCTTAATTAGGTGAACACTTTAAACTTATACTAACCAATTCTTATCAGCATCATTAAACCAAATTATTGAACTTAATCCTAATTATTCTGACTAAGTGATTAAACGAGATACGATTTCAAAGTCTTAAAACAAACTGATATCCCTATTATACGAAACGAATCCACAAAGTCAATCTAAAGAAACAAACAGTGGACAGAAATAATTTATACTAGAGGACTGATCGAATTTCAATTGAAATTGACCAGAAAAAAGAAAAAGAGACGAGAAAGACGAACATCAGAATAATACTAAAAAATATAAACATAGAAGCAGGACAGAAAACTCACCGGTCAGTATTAATTGAAGAAAACCTTGAATCTTCAATTTTTAAACTAAATTTTGACTTTAACTGTGTGTTCTTGATTGTGTTCTTATCAAGAACACACAGATAAAGTCAAAATTAGCTTAAAGTATCAACGAATCTTGCCTCTACAGTTTTAGGTTTAAACTTAGATTCATTATTCGACAAGTTCTGGTTTGATTCGAGGGCAACGGATCGTGGATTAGGGAAGAGGGGAGTGATGTGGCTTCAGGGTGTTAATTTGGGGGTGCTTGGGTAAGTTAAGGTTCGAGGTCGGATCTTCGATCTGAAATTCGAAGGATTCTAGGGATGTTCGAGGGAAACTAGTCTAGGATTTGGAAAGAGGAGACGGAGGGGATTGTATGGTGTAATTTTGGGGTTGTTTGTTGGTTGTCCGCCGCCGTGGACGATTTCCGGCCGGCGGAAAGCGGCGGAGTAAGGCAGTGATTTGTTGGTCTCTAAAGATTGACGAGAGAGAGAGGAGGGTAGGGGGGTTCTAAGGGTAGGGTCTAATGGGTTAGGGTATATTAGGGCCGTTGGATGATGAGAATCCAACGACCATGATTGATCTTTTAACGAAACGGGGTCGTTTGGTGTAGCAACTAGGGCAGACCGGGTTGGGGAAGACGGGTCTGGGCTTGGGTCATGGGCGAGGTTAGGGACCGTTCGATCAAGTGAGATCGACGGTCCTGATCAAACTATACCAAACGACATCGTTTGATATGGCCTGAGGATGGACCGGATTTTGACACGGGTTTGGGCTGGATCGGGCAGGTTTGGCTGGGTAATTGTTTGGGCTTCTTAAATTAAATTGAGTTTGGCCCAATTCCGATTTCCTTCTCTTTAATTCTTTTTCTTTTCTTTTCTTCCCCTTTTTTCGAAAAATTAGAACTAAAATCCTAAATTAAATTGTAAAACCAAATCATCCTATCAAAAATACTAATTAATTCTAAATAATAATTATCCCAAATATTATTTACCAAATCAAAAAAAAATCACGAAATTTCGACATTAAACACTAAAAATGCAAAATACGTTATTTTTCTTTGAATATTTCATTTTTGTAAAACAACAATTCACTTAATTAATCTAAAAAATGTAAAATTAAATCCTGAATGCAGATACTATATTTTTGTATTTTTAATGCATTAAACATGTACACAAACATATGCAAACAATTAGAAAAATAGCATAATAATTCCTCAAAATAACACATAATTAAAGAAAATACCTAATTTTGGGAATTCTTTTGGAGTAATTCGTATGAGGCAAAAATCATGTGCTCACAGCTGTCCCTCTTTGCCCGGAAACACGAAGAGTTTTCGTGCAAAGATAAAGTGAGCGGATATGAGCGATTTTTGCCGATTTGAAGATTCCGTGGGAAGCATTTTTTGAAAGAATTTGACTGAACCTCTGCTTCAAAGGTTTCCTACATATCCTTGGCTATAAAGGAATCAAGTCAATGTAGTTCGGGAAGTTTCGGTAGCTGGGAGTACCATGAAGCTGTGGTTTTACTGTTACTGTTACTGTTGCTGATACTGCTTACTGACCTCCTTATTATACCATGACAAAATGAAGAAGCTAGACTGAGCTATAATCTATGCTTTACAAAGATTTATTTTCAAACTTGGTCTTGTGACTGTTGTTTCCTTGTTGACTTGTATTTTCTTCAGAAATTCCTTTGTGGCTGACTTGAATGGTATTTTTTGAAATGATTTCCCCTTTTTCTCCATACGGGTACCTGATTGCTGAACCTTTTAAATGTCTTCCTTTGACTATTGTTTCCTTTCCTCTGTTCTCCGGGCGGGCTCCTGATTATTTGAAATTTGAATTGTATTCCCTTGCTCTCCAGGTGGGCGCCTGATTGCCGAAACTTGAAGTGTATTCTCTTGCTCTCCAGGTGGGCATCTGATTGCTGAAGATTGAATTGCATTCCCTTATTCTTCAGGTAGGCTCCTAACTACTGAAACTAGAAATGTATTCCCTTGTTCTCCAGGTGTGCTCCTGATTGCCGAAACTTGAAGTATATTCCCTTGCTCGCCAGGTGGGCGCCTGATTATCGAAACTTGAAGTATATTCCCTTGCTCTCCAGGTGGGCGCCTGATTGCTGAAGCTTGAATTGCATTCCCTTGTTCTTCAGGCGGGCTCCTGACTGCTGAAACTTGAAATGTATTCCTTTGTTCTCCAGGTGGGCTCCTGATTTCAAAAAAAAAATAGACATAACAAAGAAAATTTTCTGCCCCAGTTTGGTGGCTGGGCACATATGTGAGTGTGAACTAAATCATGTTACCAAATATCAGTAAGAACTTGAAAGCTGAAACTTGAACTGTACTCCCTTGCTCTCCAGGTGGGCGCCTGATTGCTGAAACTTGAACTGTTGTTCCTTGTTCTCCAGGTGGACGCCTGACTACTGAATCTTCAACTGCTTTTCCTTGTTCTCCAGGTGGATGCCTGATTGCTGATACTTAAACTGTTGTTTCTTGTTCTCCAGGTTGTCGCCTGATTGCTGATATTTCAACTGTCTTTCCTCGTTCTCCAGGTGGATGCCTGATTACTGATATTTCAACTGTCTTTCCTTGTTCTCCAGGTGGATGCCTGATTGTAGAATCTTTAATTGCTTTTCCTTGTTCTCCAGGTGGGTGCCTGATTGCTGAATCTTTAACTGCTACTCCTTGTTCTCCAGGTGGATACCTGGTTGCTGAAACTTGGTCCATCTTCTTTTCACAACTGCCTTCCTTTGGCTTGTTCTCCCTCGTTCCTCCAGGTGGGTGCCTGATTTTCAACAAAATAGATAAAACAAAAGAAAATTTTCTGCCCCAGTTTGGTAACTGGACGCATCTGTAAGTGTTGATTGTTACCAAATATCTCTAACAATCTGTAAGCTAGATCCCATTATCCAGGAGGGTCCTGAAAATCTCTAGCAAGTTTCCAAAGCTACATTATATTTTTTAGAGGTATGATTTCCGTCGAATCTTGTTATCTAAGACAGTCTAAAAACTACCTCCCGTTATCCAGGAGGGTCTTGAAATTTCAATTTAAAGCTTATCTTACGAATGACAATTTCAACGCTAAATTGTACTCTCTTATAACAACACTTACTTATCTAATGGAATGCTTAAAGTTACGTCCCATTATTCAGGTGGGTCCTGAAGTTTCGAATTGAGTCTTGTCTTAAAAATTGAAAAATTCAAACCAACTTATATTTTCACAAACTAGGGCTTATGCTAGATATTGTACTCATGAATATTTCGAATTAAAGCTAAGTCCCATTATCCAGGAGGGTCCTGAAAATTTCCAATTAAATCGAGGAAAAGGTGGGAAAAGATGGTATTTCTTCTTGGGGGAAAAAGTTGAGGAAGCAGAAAATCATAACCACCAGGCTGGGAAAGAAGAGAAGTCAGAATCTTTGTTCTCATGGGGTAAAAAGGTGGAAAAAGATGGTGTTTCTTCTTTCTTGAGGAAGTAAAGCGAAAACGGGTTCTTTTCGATCCCTCTGTTGGCCAACCCAAGAGATAGAGGCTATGAGAGTCTCCCCAAATTACATTGAAATCCGAGGCCTTTGGGTAATGTCCAAAGTGTATCTTAAACATGCAAACTTCGAAGCTCCACTTATAATCCTCTGGGGTGTATTTATGCCAAATTCCGCTACTCATGATTATTTTGAATTTTAAACTAAGTCCCATTTTCCAGGAGGGTCCTGAGAATTCTGCGATCAAACCTGCATGGTACTTGCTTTCCTTATAGGGTGCTTCCTGAAACAAATGCCTTCTTTGCCCCTGTTTTAAATATAAGAAAATCTTGTCAGTTTAAAACGTGGTGGTTAGTTGTGGCATTCTTGCTGGGGATGATTTTCTCTTTGCCATGCTTTGCTTCGACCGACTGCCTTGAACTGGTCGAGAATTGTTTTGACCTCTTGACTGATCCTTAACTGCAGGATCCCCAACTGTTATTTTTCACTTCTGAACCTTTTATTCGTAACCATACATCTCCCATGACATTACTGAACCATTCCATCGATTTAACCTTTGCTTACACCCTATGTCCCACTTTTCATCATACTATCTCCAGCATGTTCTAATTGCATTTTGCTTTGTGCAATTTTGACTCTGGTAGTACACTTTGACATTCCTTCTTATTTGTTGAAACAAGGCTAACCTTGGGAGAGCTTTAGAGGAGTAAAAATTAACAATAATGAAATGCAACGATTTTGAGAATTAAGAATAAAGAAGAAAATCCAAATTTGGATGACTGTTGGAGATAGGAAAAGGAACTTATCTGAATGGAGTCACTGACACCAACGATCATGGTATGCATTTTGGATTAATCAGCCCAGTCTATTTAACCACTCTCTTTTCCAATTGTTTTACTTCGTGCTCCAAGATCTCCACAACCCAAATTTTACTTTCCGCCAACTTTCAGACCTTGTTTGGCTTGCAGTGTCCTGAAGGGTTTTCATCGAAAAACCTCTCTCATCTGTTCATTCCTTAATTCCTTGTTGCCTTATGGTGCCCGCGAAGGTTTTCACCAATAAGACTCTCTCATTTTTATTTTCTCTCGGCTTTCGTCGCCTTATGGTGCCCTTGAGGGTTTTCACCAATAAGACTCTCTCATTTTTTGATTTCTCTTGCTTAAACCGGAGTGTTGCCCCTGATATGAGTTCTCTTTACATTGCTTGACTTGGCATCTCTCGAAGACTGATCGGGCGGTCTTTCTTTGGACAGCAATGTGGGTTCTTGGATATGTTTGGGAAGAAAAGGGTATAAAACGGGTTCAAAACAACTTCAAATGGGTTAGAATTACAACTTTTGGAATCACATTTCTTATTACAATCACAACTTCTGCCCCAATTTCTTGCTTGGGGATCTTTTGACTTTTTATTTTACTATGACCGAGCCGTGAGACTGCCTACGTATCCTTAATAGGAATCAGGTCAAACGTAGTTCATGCCTGAATTTCTTTTTTTCTTTTCTCTTTTCGCTTTTTTTTTTCTTTTTCGTTATTGATTCCAAAAGAGGGGTATGAAATAAAATAAATAAGGATCAAAAGGGGAAACAAAGGGTAGAGTGTTTAGATAGCAGAACAAATTGCCTTCGTCATTCCAATCTTCAAAACAATGCCAAGTACAAACAATCAACAATTGAACCAAAGAAATCATACATAATATCTCTTGACTGTATCAGAATTGATAACCATGTCTATGCATTTTCCTTCGATATTTGTTAAACATAAAGCACCATTGGACAGTACTCTGGTCACAATGAATGGCTCTTGCCAATTCGGGGCGAACTTGCCTTTTGCTTCTGCCTGATGTGGAAGGATACGTTTCAGCACTTGCTGGCCCACTTCAAACTTCCGGGGACACACCTTTTTGTTGTATGCTCTTGCCATTCTCTTTTGATACAACTGGCCATGACACACAACTGCCAATCTTTTTTCATCAATCAAGCTCAATTGCTCCAAACGGGTTTTGATCTACTCATCATCATCAATCTCATCCTCAACGACAATCTGAAGGGACATGATTTCAACTTCCGCAGGTATCACTGCTTCAGTGCCATATACCAGCAAATAAGGAGTTGCACCTACCGAAGTACGGACAGTAGTGCGATAACCCAATAACGCAAATGGTAATTTTTTGTTCCATTGCCTCGAACCTTCTACCATTTTCCGAAGTATCTTCTTTATGTTTTTGTTGGCTGCCTTGACTGCTCCATTCACCTTGGGACGATATGAGGTAGAATTTCGATGTGTAATCTTAAACTATTGACATACCTCTTCTATCAAATTACTGTTAAGATTAGCACCATTATCCGTGATGATTATCTTTGGGATTCCGAATCGACAGATGATATTTGAGTGAACAAAATCGACCACTGCTTTCTTGGTCACTGATTTGAAAGTTTTGGCCTCAACCCACTTGGTGAAATAATCAATGGCTACCAGAATGAACCTGTGCCCATTGGATGTTGCTGGCTTAATTGGTCCAATGACATCCATGCCCCAAGCAACAAAGGGCCATGGTGCTGACATTGTGTGCAATTCCGATGGTGGAGAATGAATCAAATCTCCATGTACTTGGCACTGATGATATTTGCGCACAAAACTGATACAATCTCGCTCCATGGTGAGCCAATAATAACCTGCTTGGAGAATTTTCTTTGCCAGCACATATCCGCTCATATGTGGTCCGCAGACTCCCGAAAGTACTTCGGACATGACAGCCGTAGCTTGTCTAGCATCTATGCATCTTAATAATCCAAGGTTTGGTGTTCTTTTATACAAAACTCCTCCACTTAAGAAAAATCCACTTGCCAACCGTCGAATTGTTCTCTTTTGATCCCCCGTGGCTTGCACTAGATATATCCCCATTCTGATGTATTCCTTGATATCGTGGAACCATGGTTCGCCATCAAGTTTTTCTTCTATCTTGTTACAGTAAGCATGCTGATCTCAGACTTTCATCGCAGTTCGAGTTACATAGATGATGTCAAACTCTGTGAGCAAAATCTGCCACTTCGCAAGTCTTCCTGTCGGCATAGGCTTTTGAAAGATATACTTCAACGGATCCAAGCGCGAAATAAGGTAAGTAGTGCAAGATGACAAATAATGTTTCAATTTCTGAGCCACCCAAGTTAGGGCGCAACATGTCCTTTCCAGATGAGTGTACTTAACCTCATAAACCACCATGACTGACGTGGCTATTACTTTAGGAACTGGAATATTTCTCCCCTCTGGGATCTTTTCAACTGATACTGCGTCAAAAACCTGATATACCCATGGCCCTTTGTCGTCTTCAACTTCGATGAAAGGTATGATGGCATCACTTTGGGCACACATATTATCCTCACTGTGCACCACAATTTCCTATCTGTCACCTTCAAATTTAACCATCTGATGCAATTTAGACGGTACTGCCTTGGCGGCATGAATCCAGGGTCGCCCTAGCAACAAATTGTAAGAAACTGCCATGTCCAACACTTGGAATTCCATAGTGAACTCAATGGGCCCTATTGTCAATTCCAATATTATATCACCTACTGAATCTTTTCCCCCGTCGTCGAACCCCCGAACATAAATGCTATTCCTGTGAATTCTATCATTGTCCACTTTCAGCTTGTTCAACGTGGAGAGAGGGAAAATGTTCGCACTAGACCCATTGTCGACCAGAACTCTGGTAACCATAAAATCTTCGCACTTTACCGTCAGATAAAGTGCCCTATTATGCTCGGTACCCTCCACGGGCAACTCATCATCGGAGAAAGTAACTCTATTTACCTCAAATATTTTGCTTGCTATCTTCTCCAGATGGTTTACCGAGATCTTGTCGGGAACATGGGCCTTATTCAAGATTTTCATCAGTGACTGACGGTGCTCATCTAAATGGATTAGCAATGAGAGCAATGAGATCTGAGAAAGCGTTTTCCTCAACTGCCCTACAACTGAATAGTCCTGCACTTTCATTTTTTCTCAAAAACTCTTTTGCTTCCTCTTCAGTTATGGCTTTCTTTACCAGTGCTAGATTATCTTTTGCTCTTCTTAACTCCTCGGGAGTAAAATACCTTCCCGAGCGAGTTAAACCCTGTGCTTCACAGACTTCTTCTTTGACTTCCTTCCCTTTGTACATCACTACCACTCGTTCATAATTCCAAGGAACGACCTTGCTGTTGATTATTGGTAACTGGGTTACTGGCTTGATAATAACCCGATCTGCGCGGGCACCTTCCACGATTATGACAGGTTGGCTGACTGCTCCTAGTACAATCACCTTTATCCCTTCTTGTTTCGTTGCAACCTTGCTCGAAGACCCTTTCTCAACTGTCACAGCTGGCTCAACACTCTTTTTTCTCGGCTTGAGCACCAACTTCTCACCTGCTGATTGTTCATCTTTCTTGACTCCTCTAGACCGAATCATCATGATGGTCTGTGATTGCTTCTTGGGCTCTCCCTCCGCATGTACTATTTCGATCATATTTGCCTCCTGGTGGGCTGGCATTGGATTCCTGTTAATATTGGGTGCCTCAGGAGATTGAACTTCAATTCTATTGGTATCAATAAGCTCTTGTATCACACTTTTCAAGTTCCAGCACTTCTCTGTATCATGACCCGGAGTACCAGAATAATACTCACAGCTGACAATATAGTCAAGACTCTTTGGAGGAGGATTTGGCAGTTTGGACTATATCGGCCTTAGCATATCTAGCTGTTTTAGCTTGTGGAACAGACTAGTGTATGATTCTCCCAATGGAGTAAAGGTTTTCTTTTTCTGCAACCTTTCACCCTTGAATGCTTGACTAGGCCAGAAACTTGGTCCGGGAGTATTTTGGTAGGCTCGTAGGTGTGGATAAGTATTTTGTAGGACGGGAGCATGTCATTGAGTGTAGGCAGGAGGTTGGTTGTATGCTTGTGCATGGTGGACGGAAAAATGAGGTTCTGGTGGGGAATAGTAGTGTTGGGGTGGATTGTAGTGATAAGTTTGTTGGTGGGGTCGAGGTTGATTGTAGTGGTAAGGTGAACCTCTGGATTCAGACCAAGTTCCTAAATCAACCATTGCTGCTTCCTCTCTCTTCTTTTTCCCAATCCCTCCTATGCCGCCCTGAATAGCCTGAGTAGTCGCTTTGATAGCCGAATAGCTCATGATTTTATTCAACTTGAGGACCTCTTCTACCATCCCCCCCATCTTTACCACTTCGTTGAATGACTTTCCCACAACTGAGACCAAATGGACATAGTAAGTAGGTTCCAAAGCCTGTAGGAAGTAATCTACCATCTCACTTTCCTTCATTGGGGGATCTACTCTTGCTGCTTGCTTCTTCCATTGGAAACCATATTCTCTGAAGCTTTCACTGTGCTTCTTTTCCAGTTTAGTCAAGGACAGTCGATCTGGAATGATCTCAAGATTGTATTGGAAGTGACAAGCAAATGCTTGTGCCATATCATCCCATGTGTACCATCTTCCATGGTCTTGGCGGGTATACCATTCCAATGTTGATCCACTCAAACTCTGACTAAAGTAAGCCATTAACAATTCATCTTTTCCTCCCGCTCCCCTCATCTTGCTGCAAAAACCCCTCAAGTGGGCTACTGGATTACCGTGCCCGTTGTATAGATTGAACTTGGGCATCTTGAAACCTTCCGGTAATTACACATTCGGGAACAGACATAGGTCCTTGTAGGCCACACTGACTTGCCCTCCCAACCCCTGCATGTCTTGAATGATTGTTCTAAGCTTTTAACTTTCCTGAACATCTCCTCCTATTCGGTATTTTTGACTGGTTTATCAGCTTCTATCGGGAAATCAAAGTGAGGAGTATAGGAATGAGTTTCTGGAGCTTTGAAAGTGGGCTCTAAGGGGTAGTATTGGTTGTCCTGGGCCTGGAACATAGGCTCGCTAGGAGATTTATGGAGTGTAGCTGGTGGAGGTGCTATGAAAACAAGAGTTACTGATGGAGGAGGGTATAGAATTGGTTTAGGGGGTGGAGATAGTGGTGTATGAGAAGTGGTGCCCCAGTAGTGTTGGTAAATGGGAAAGCTCGGGGATAGATCGGTGGCAGGATGATCTTGAGTTTGAGCCGGTGGTGGAGTGAAGGTAGGGTTAGCCGAGTAAGTGGATGGCAGTTGTCCTTTAGCCCAGGCCTGATACATTTCGGCCATTTGGTGTTTCAATTTGTACATCTCTTCTTTCATGGCGTTAACGTCCAACTCTTCTCCTTCGATGACACTGGTGTCTACATCTGGGATAGACATGATTATTTCTCCTTTGGATCTAGTTTGGTATGGGTGGGTTGCCAGTATGCTTAGGTGAACTAACTGCTTGAATTTTGGAACAACAACCAAACTTGTTAGTGATTAGAGTTTTAACAAATAAGCAACCACACATAGGAATGCAATGCACCTAGGCAATTAGTCATTTCTATCATGTATTTGCTCGGTTGCTTGTGTCCTCCCGGCTTTTCCTGACCTTTCCCTTTTATTGTTACTCATGCCTATCTTTTATTCCCCTCCCTTGTTTTTTTTCGTTTTATTCTTTTCTTTTGGTTGTGGTCGAATTCTATGAAGATTGCCTACGTATCATGACCCGGCATGAATCAGACCGAGCGTAGTTCTGGGGTACAAGTAACAAAACCCTTCTTTTTTGGATGTTCGAATTTTCACAAAAAGCAACTATTTTGATTATAACGACTCAAACTAACGGACTTTGATGAAAGGAAAAACAAGACAACATATTACAACAGAAGAAAATACAGGTTTGAAAACAAACTGATAGACTCCAATAGAAAGAAAATACAAACTCAAGTGAAAATCACGAATACATCAGTGCCTCAACTATTCCTGGGGTCCGCGGGACATCATTTTGTCTCGCCTTGGGCCGACGTGCTAAATCCCCTTGGAGGTGGTAGAGACTTTCCATTATCCAGTGGACAAAGGTCATCACAGTGGCGAAAAACATAGATCTAGTCATATTCTCACAACTACTGCACTTCATTGTGATGTAGTCGGCGATCTTTCTGACTCTCTCTCTTATGACACCCTTTTCTTGCAACAAACGCCCAATCTGCCGTGCCCTGGCTTCCAGAGTTTGTTCGGCTGCTTGATTTTGTTCTTGAAGTTGTTGCAAATCTCTTTCCAAATGTTTTCTTTCAACCTTGAATTCTTTCGCCTGTTTGATCATTTTGTCCTCAATGGTGACAACCCTTTTCTTTAACCCCACAACCTCATTGTCGTATCTTTCTTTTAATTATTTAACCAAGCGTGCTCGTTCTTTCACAATTTTAGCCAATTGCTTTAGAGACCTGGCTAGTTCACCTTCTGCTTTGTTCAGATCAAAACTATATTCACCCACTTTTTGCCTCAGGTTATATATGAGATTTTCATCTTTGGCACTTCTGACAGGATTTTCTGCCGCTATTTTCATTTTCTGAATCTGGGATCGAAGGGCCTTATTTTCTTTAGCTAGCCTTTTCTTTTCACCCTCATCCACTGCTGCTTGTAAGCCATTCTCTAATTGAAGGTCTTTGACTTGCTTTTCCAGCTTTCCTATTGTGGCCCTGTACTCATTTTCTTTGGCCAACCAAGCCCACGGTTCTTGCGATGCCTCGACAAATCCCTGAATGTGCTGTTTTTTGGCCGGTCTTTCTAGTTCGGCCCTTGCAGTGTTCTTCTTTCTATACCAGGCAAGATAGGTAGGTGAGACCTCGCCTCTAGATAGGTCCGCACTCGAGTGTTCGCCAAAATACTGGCACTCGTTCTAAATAGAACGAACTGTTTCTTCGTGAAATTGGCCGTTGGAGCTAATCTCAACCGTGTAAATACTGAGATCTTCATCTGGATGCATCACCTGACACCTTCCCAATTGTTTCATCACTCGGTAGGGAGCATAAGGTTGAATACCTCGAAGACCCATTAGGAGGAAGTAAGGACCAGTGGCGGGTATATACACAATTTCTTCAACAGGAAGCCAACCTAGTGTCCATTCTATTTGTCCCATAGTGATGGCGCGAAGGTAGGCTACCCATTCTCCAAACCCCTCCGGTAACTTGAACCCTGAAATCCTTGTGTCGAACTCTTCAATGCAACTTTTCTCTGCAGACCCATAACTCATATATTAAGGGTGGTGACACAGGTGTTCGATCATCCACATTTGTAGTAGCAAATTGCATCTCTCGAAGAAATTTGCCCCGGCTTTACAAGCTGTAAGAGCTCGGTATATCTCAGATATTATCATAGGGGCGAGGGTGCTCTTGGCATTGGTAATTAAGACTTTGACGACTCCATCCGCCCGCAGATCGATATTCCCATATTTTCGGGGAAACACCACAAGGCCTAAGAAAGCTACCATGAAAGCGAAACGCCTATGTTCATCCCATTTTGCTTGGTTCCCTTTGCTACAAACCCCGTTTTCCAGATCGTTGAACCCTCCTCTATGCCCGTATCTCCGGTATATAAATTGTAGAGTGGAAAAACCACCCTCCAACTCGGAATATGGTACTTCCTTGCTTATTTTTAACAAATCCATGAATTTGTGAGAGTTAACGGCTCTTGGAGCGATCAGATACTTATGCCTCAGCCCTTCAGTACTTCCCATGTAACCTGCTATCTCTTCCAAGGTAGGTGTGAGTTCAAAATCTGAGAAATGCAAGACGTTGTGAGCTGGGTCCCAAAATGTGACCAACGCCTTTATGATGTCTCCCCTAGGCCTTATCTTCATCAACCCGGTGAGATCTCCCAAATGCAGATTGACCCTATCTTGCTCTGACTTGCCCAGATCTTCCCACCACATACGCAACTCCAAAGAGATTTTGTTCATAACTGTTGCCGGCAAATTCTGACTCGTGCTCATTTTGCATGTTTATTAGGGTGCTTAGGCAAAATTAAGACTTATTTGACTTAAAAATAAAATTAACACACATTTTTTTCAAAATAAGATAAAAACCCGGTTTTCAAAATACAGCCTTTCAGCATTTCGAGAACGAAGATTTTAAGGTTGTGTCGGCTAACTAGCCAAAACATTAAAAAATGACCAAAGGTGGATGTTCTTACAAAAGCAACCTTCCGGCGCCCTTTTGGGGATATTCGGCTATTTTTGACAAGAATAAAATTACTTTAATTATTTTCAAATGAAAAATAAAATTTTTGTTCTTTTTGGGAAATTTTGCAAAAAGAGCAGTTGGACCCGATGGTGTTTGCCTATGTATCCCACATCCGGTGAGAATCATACTGACATAGTTCGGGCAATTTTGACAAAACAAAAACCAACTTTGTTTTTTTGAAAACAATAAAAATTCTATTTTTGTTTTTTTTCTTTTCAAATTTTCGGGAGAGTTTCGGTATATTCTGGGATATAGGTTTTCAAAACAGGTAGTTACCTCCCTTATCCCTCGCACTGCTATTTTCTTTTCCAAACTCTTTCCTTTTATCAAAAACCGGTCAGCATGCAAATCCGAAGCAAATAAATGCACAAGTAGCAAGTAAGATGCATCAGGATGGTCTTTTTCATTTTTGGTACACCTGTCCTAGACAGACCCAGCTCCTGTGTTGAGTCTCCAAAGTCAAAATGCATGTGATGCAGACAAACGTTCCTACTAGGGATCTGGCATGAGATCTTGTTATACTAGGTTCAAAACCTAGGTTTATTTGTTCTAGACCTAGCTTACCCGAGCGGACAACTCGAGCCGAGGGAGGGCTGCGTACCAGTAACCAAAAGATCATCCGGCTTTGCAACTTGTCCGAACCTCATTCTATTTGGAATAGGACACTAACAGAAAGAAGTCACGCCAACGTGCACTCCTCAAGAGAGAGAAGAGAGGGATTTCGTAGCAGTTTATATATACAGTTAAGATAATATCAAAGCGGTAAAAAGCAACATTTAACACATTAGGCCCTAAATATGTAACAAAATCAAATAAAGCCAAATATAACAATTTATCTAAGCTCGAATTCTGAACCCTGAACCAGAGATTCTGGGTTCGTTTCCCAGTAGAGTCGCTAGAGCTGTCACACCTCTTTTTTACCACACCCCCGTAAGGGGTATAGGGGAGTATTTTTTTTTTCAATTTAAGTGACGATCGAAACAGGATTATTTATTTAAAAAAATTAGAGTCACCACTTGGGATATTTTATGGCGTCCCAAGTCACCGGTTCGAATCCCGAATCGAGGAAAAGATTGACTCTGTATTATAGTCCGCGAACACAGAAATCCGGGTAAGGAATTCTGTTAACCCGGGAGAAGGTGTTAGGCATTCCCGAGTTCCGTGGTTCTACCACGGTCGCTCAACTGTTATATTCGGCTTAACTCTCTGATTTTAAAATATTTCGAACCTATGTGCAATTTTAACTTTATAACCGCTTTTATTTATTTTTTAAAGAAAATTGCAACGTTATTAAAACACATCTCGAATCATGTCACATAAATGCATCCGTGGTTTTTGACATATTTGAACATCATTGAGATTTGAATTTGGGTCACATAAATGTGCCCGAGTTTAGGAAAGTAGATTATTAAAACACGCGCTTAAAGCAACTACGCTTTTGCACTTTGCGAGGGCCATGGAATTTCGCTAAATGGCACGCCTCGATTTCTAAGGATAAACAAAATTAATTGAGTGAGGGTCGTGCATTTGAAATTTGTTTGGCTTGGCGCGCTCTAATTTATTTTAACTTAAAGGTTTCTAAAATAATTTGTGAGGGTCATTCATTATAAGTTATCTAATTATGGCTCACCTCCTAATCATTTGAAATGATCTAACTTAAATAAAGAAGAAGCCCAAAAGAACTCAAAAAAAAAGGTATGTTAAAACTGAAGCCTAACATGAAATAAATAAAAAATGGTCTGTTTCCCTTTGAGTCTAAACCCCATGACGTACTACAATTACAGAAACTCACGAATTGAAATAATTTGGGCCAGACTCGATAACAGGCCCAGTTTGTACACATGGGGCGAAAAAGTGGAGATTCAGGATCAAGACTTAATACCTTATTCCCATACCAGACCAACTCCTTTGCGTTCAGGCTTAATAGGGCCCAAATTTAAACATGGTAGCATCGGCAAGAAATGAGACGCAAGTTCAAATCCATAGACTAAACAGGAGATTAACCTTTCGCATTTCACATTCCCAATCATCAAACAAATGGACAAAAATATGGATCATGACTGTTGAAGCACTAAATAAATATGCACTTTACTGTTTTATCTTTCAAAAAGGCAAACTCATTTCCCCAACTTGCTGAATAACCCCCTAGGGCTAGTTCAAACAGTTCGAGCAAAAAGCGTTTGGGATTAACTGGCCATTATAAAGCCATAGTCCCAAAGATGACTCTATCGAGCCTTGACATTACGAGTAGACACTAAACACATGAAATGACCAAGTAAAACACCCCTGAATTGAATTTCACAAACTGTAGCTACCAATAATCATCCCTTAAACACACATTTTTTCAATAGCCTACATGTTTAACTTATCACAATCAACTTGAGATTAACCCTTTATTTGCAAAGATGAAATAATAAGATAGCAGATGCAGCGAAACTCATACCCAAAAACACAAAAAATGTATAACTGTTTGATTAACACAATCCAACTGAATGTCCTTCCCAGTCCAATTAAACTACTATAACGAACTCTAAATCCCGCAACTAATTAAGTAGTAACTGTTACATCTAACTTCCTGTTAGCAACCTATTAGTTACAACCATCATATTAACCAGTCACTATATTAAACAAATACAAAATTATGGGATATGGAAACAATAGCACTAAACTGTTTCATACATGGCTTTAAATTCAGAAATGTGTATCTGGAGAGCAAAAATAAGAGAAAAGATGGGGATCAACACAATAGAATAGTATCAGCAAATAACAGCAACACCAGCTAGAACACAACCCCAACCAAGGAAGTTAAACCCACAAAATCGATCCTAAGTCCAATAGAACAGTAATTTTAACCCAGCTTGGCCCAAAACTTTCCAGAAATCAACCTCAAACCATGTTAAATCTATGTGAATCAAAAAACCCACTTTAGAAATTCTAGGAGACCTCAAAGTTCAAGTTAAAACTTAATGAAATAGTAAAATCAGCCGTTGGTATTTTCTGGAATTTTTTCCTTAAATCTCTCTATATATGTCTATTTCAGTATTTTCAGAATCTCTCCTCCTATTTTGAGTCTGTTTTTCAGTGTGTCCCCTAGTTTCTATAAATAATTGTTCAACTTAGTGCATTCACCACTATCAATTCAACTTTTCATTTATTAATTGTCCACTTAACCTAGTTAGTGTAATTCTAACCGTACCACTATTTGAGAAGCTTCTTAATTAGGCGAACAATTTAAACTTATACTAATAAATTCTTATCAACATAATTAAACTTGAAGTTAAACCAAATTATTGAACTTAATCCTAATTATTCTGACTAAGTGATTAAACGAGATACGATTTCAAAGTCTTAAAACAAACTGATATCCCAATTATACAAACGAATCCACAAAATCAATCTAAAGAAACAAACAGTGGACAGAAATAATTTATACTAGAGGACTGATTGAATTTCAATTGAAATTGACCAGAAAAAGAAAAAGAGACAATAAAGACGAACATCAAAATAATACTAAAAAATATAAACATAGAAGCAGGACAGAAAACTCACGAGTCAGTATTAATTGAAGAAAACCTTCGATTCTTCAATTTTTAAACCAGCTTTTGACTTTAACTGTGTGTTCTTATCAAGAACACACAGATAAAGTCAAAATTAGCTTAAAGTATCAACGAATCTTGACTCTGCAGTTTTAGGTTTAAAACTTAGATTCATTATTCGACAAGTTCTGGTTTGATTCGAGGGCAACGGATCGTGGATTAGGGAAGAGGGGAGTGATGTGGCTTCAGGGTGTTAATTTAGGGGTGCTTGGGTAAGTTAGGGTTCGAGGTCGGATCTTCGATCTGAAATTCGAAGGATTCTAGGGATGTTCGAGGGAAACTAGTCTAGGATTTGGAAAGAGGAGACGGAGGGGATTGTATGGTGTAATTTTGGGGTTGTTTGGTGGTTGTCCGCCGCCGTGGACGATTTCCGGCGGGCGAAAAGCGGCGGAGTAAGGCGGTGATTTGTTGGTCTCTGAAGATGGACGAGAGAGAGAGGAGGGTAGGGGGGTTCTAAGGGAAGGGTCTAATGGGTTAGGGTATACTAAAGGGGTAATTAAATTAGGGCCGTTGGATGATGAGAATCCAACGACCATGATTGATCTTTTAACGAAACGGGGTCGTTTGGTGTAGCAACTAGGGCAGACCGGGTTGGGGAAGACGGGTCTGGGCTTGGGTCATGGGCGAGGTTAGGGACCGTTCGATCAAGTGAGATCGACGGTCCTGATCAAACTATACCAAACGACATCGTTTGATATGGCCTGAGGATGGACCGGATTTTGACACGGGTTTGGGCTGGATCGGGCAGGTTTGGCTGGGTAATTGTTTGGGCTTCTTAAATTAAATTGAGTTTGGCCCAATTCCGATTTCCTTCTCTTTAATTCTTTTTCTTTTCTTTTCTTCCCCTTTTTTCGAAAAATTAGAACTAAAATCCTAAATTAAATTGTAAAACCAAATCATCCTATCAAAAATACTAATTAATTCTAAATAATAATTATCCCAAATATTATTTACCAAATAAAAAAAAAATCACGAAATTTCGACATTAAACACTAAAAATGCAAAATACGTTATTTTTCTTTGAATATTTCATTTTTGTAAAACAACAATTCACTTAATTAATCTAAAAAATGTAAAATTAAATCCTGAATGCAGATACTATATTTTTGTATTTTTAATGCATTAAACATGTACACAAACATATGCAAACAATTAGAAAAATAGCATAATAATTCCTCAAAATAACACATAATTAAAGAAAATACCTAATTTTGGGAATTCTTTTGGAGTAATTCGTATGAGGCAAAAATCATGTGCTCACAGCTGTCCCTCTTTGCCCGGAAACACGAAGAGTTTTCGTGCAAAGATAAAGTGAGCGGATATGAGCGATTTTTGCCGATTTGAAGATTCCGTGGGAAGCATTTTTTGAAAGAATTTGACTGAACCTCTGCTTCAAAGGTTTCCTACATATCCTTGGCTATAAAGGAATCAGGTCAATGTAGTTCGGGAAGTTTCGGTAGCTGGGAGTACCATGAAGCTGTGGTTTTACTGTTACTGTTACTGTTGCTGATACTGCTTACTGACCTCCTTATTATACCATGACAAAATGAAGAAGCTAGACTGAGCTATAATCTATGCTTTACAAAGATTTATTTTCAAACTTGGTCTTGTGACTGTTGTTTCCTTGTTGACTTGTATTTTCTTCAGAAATTCCTTTGTGGCTGACTTGAATGGTATTTTTTGAAATGATTTCCCCTTTTTCTCCATACGGGTACCTGATTGCTGAACCTTTTAAATGTCTTCCTTTGACTATTGTTTCCTTTCCTCTGTTCTCCGGGCGGGCTCCTGATTATTTGAAATTTGAATTGTATTCCCTTGCTCTCCAGGTGGGCGCCTGATTGCCGAAACTTGAAGTGTATTCTCTTGCTCTCCAGGTGGGCATCTGATTGCTGAAGATTGAATTGCATTCCCTTATTCTTCAGGTAGGCTCCTAACTGCTGAAACTAGAAATGTATTCCCTTGTTCTCCAGGTGTGCTCCTGATTGCCGAAACTTGAAGTATATTCCCTTGCTCGCCAGGTGGGCGCCTGATTATCGAAACTTGAAGTATATTCCCTTGCTCTCCAGGTGGGCGCCTGATTGCTGAAGCTTGAATTGCATTCCCTTGTTCTTCAGGCGGGCTCCTGACTGCTGAAACTTGAAATGTATTCCTTTGTTCTCCAGGTGGGCTCCTGATTTCAAAAAAAAAATAGACATAACAAAGAAAATTTTCTGCCCCAGTTTGGTGGCTGGGCACATATGTGAGTGTGAACTAAATCATGTTACCAAATATCAGTAAGAACTTGAAAGCTGAAACTTGAACTGTACTCCCTTGCTCTCCAGGTGGGCGCCTGATTGCTGAAACTTGAACTGTTGTTCCTTGTTCTCCAGGTGGACGCCTGACTACTGAATCTTCAACTGCTTTTCCTTGTTCTCCAGGTGGATGCCTGATTGCTGATACTTAAACTGTTGTTTCTTGTTCTCCAGGTTGTCGCCTGATTGCTGATATTTCAACTGTCTTTCCTCGTTCTCCAGGTGGATGCCTGATTACTGATATTTCAACTGTCTTTCCTTGTTCTCCAGGTGGATGCCTGATTGTAGAATCTTTAATTGCTTTTCCTTGTTCTCCAGGTGGGTGCCTGATTGCTGAATCTTTAACTGCTACTCCTTGTTCTCCAGGTGGATACCTGGTTGCTGAAACTTGGTCCATCTTCTTTTCACAACTGCCTTCCTTTGGCTTGTTCTCCCTCGTTCCTCCAGGTGGGTGCCTGATTTTCAACAAAATAGATAAAACAAAAGAAAATTTTCTGCCCCAATTTGGTAACTGGACGCATCTGTAAGTGTTGATTGTTACCAAATATCTCTAACAATCTGTAAGCTAGATCCCATTATCCAGGAGGGTCCTGAAAATCTCTAGCAAGTTTCCAAAGCTACATTATATTTTTTAGAGGTATGATTTCCGTCGAATCTTGTTATCTAAGACAGTCTAAAAACTACCTCCCGTTATCCAGGAGGGTCTTGAAATTTCAATTTAAAGCTTATCTTACGAATGACAATTTCAACGCTAAATTGTACTCTCTTATAACAACACTTACTTATCTAATGGAATGCTTAAAGTTACGTCCCATTATTCAGGTGGGTCCTGAAGTTTCGAATTGAGTCTTGTCTTAAAAATTGAAAAATTCAAACCAACTTATATTTTCACAAACTAGGGCTTATGCTAGATATTGTACTCATGAATATTTCGAATTAAAGCTAAGTCCCATTATCCAGGAGGGTCCTGAAAATTTCCAATTAAATCGAGGAAAAGGTGGGAAAAGATGGTATTTCTTCTTGGGGGGAAAAGTTGAGGAAGCAGAAAATCATAACCACCAGGCTGGGAAAGAAGAGAAGTCAGAATCTTTGTTCTCATGGGGTAAAAAGGTGGAAAAAGATGGTGTTTCTTCTTTCTTGAGGAAGTAAAGCGAAAACGGGTTCTTTTCGATCCCTCTGTTGGCCAACCCAAGAGATAGAGGCTATGAGAGTCTCCCCAAATTACATTGAAATCCGAGGCCTTTGGGTAATGTCCAAAGTGTATCTTAAACATGCAAACTTCGAAGCTCCACTTATAATCCTCTGGGGTGTATTTATGCCAAATTCCGCTACTCATGATTATTTTGAATTTTAAACTAAGTCCCATTTTCCAGGAGGGTCCTGAGAATTCTGCGATCAAACCTGCATGGTACTTGCTTTCCTTATAGGGTGCTTCCTGAAACAAATGCCTTCTTTGCCCCTGTTTTAAATATAAGAAAATCTTGTCAGTTTAAAACGTGGTGGTTAGTTGTGGCATTCTTGCTGGGGATGATTTTCTCTTTGCCATGCTTTGCTTCGACCGACTGCCTTGAACTGGTCGAGAATTGTTTTGACCTCTTGACTGATCCTTAACTGCAGGATCCCCAACTGTTATTTTTCACTTCTGAACCTTTTATTCGTAACCATACATCTCCCATGACATTACTGAACCATTCCATCGATTTAACCTTTGCTTACACCCTATGTCCCACTTTTCATCATACTATCTCCAGCATGTTCTAATTGCATTTTGCTTTGTGCAATTTTGACTCTGGTAGTACACTTTGACATTCCTTCTTATTTGTTGAAACAAGGCTAACCTTGGGAGAGCTTTAGAGGAGTAAAAATTAACAATAATGAAATGCAACGATTTTGAGAATTAAGAATAAAGAAGAAAATCCAAATTTGGATGACTGTTGGAGATAGGAAAAGGAACTTATCTGAATGGAGTCACTGACACCAACGATCATGGTATGCATTTTGGATTAATCAGCCCAGTCTATTTAACCACTCTCTTTTCCAATTGTTTTACTTCGTGCTCCAAGATCTCCACAACCCAAATTTTACTTTCCGCCAACTTTCAGACCTTGTTTGGCTTGCAGTGTCCTGAAGGGTTTTCATCGAAAAACCTCTCTCATCTGTTCATTCCTTAATTCCTTGTTGCCTTATGGTGCCCGCGAAGGTTTTCACCAATAAGACTCTCTTATTTTTATTTTCTCTCGGCTTTCGTCGCCTTATGGTGCCCTTGAGGGTTTTCACCAATAAGACTCTCTCATTTTTTGATTTCTCTTGCTTAAACCGGAGTGTTGCCCCTGATATGAGTTCTCTTTACATTGCTTGACTTGGCATCTCTCGAAGACTGATCGGGCGGTCTTTCTTTGGACAGCAATGTGGGTTCTTGGATATGTTTGGGAAGAAAAGGGTATAAAACGGGTTCAAAACAACTTCAAATGGGTTAGAATTACAACTTTTGGAATCACATTTCTTATTACAATCACAACTTCTGCCCCAATTTCTTGCTTGGGGATCTTTTGACTTTTTATTTTACTATGACCGAGCCGTGAGACTGCCTACGTATCCTTAATAGGAATCAGGTCAAACGTAGTTCATGCCTGAATTTCTTTTTTTCTTTTCTCTTTTCGCTTTTTTTTTTCTTTTTCGTTATTGATTCCAAAAGAGGGGTATGAAATAAAATAAATAAGGATCAAAAGGGGAAACAAAGGGTAGAGTGTTTAGATAGCAGAACAAATTGCCTTCGTCATTCCAATCTTCAAAACAATGCCAAGTACAAACAATCAACAATTGAACCAAAGAAATCATACATAATATCTCTTGACTGTATCAGAATTGATAACCATGTCTATGCATTTTCCTTCGATATTTGTTAAACATAAAGCACCATTGGACAGTACTCTGGTCACAATGAATGGCTCTTGCCAATTCGGGGCGAACTTGCCTTTTGCTTCTGCCTGATGTGGAAGGATACGTTTCAGCACTTGCTGGCCCACTTCAAACTTCCGGGGACACACCTTTTTGTTGTATGCTCTTGCCATTCTCTTTTGATACAACTGGCCATGACACACAACTGCCAATCTTTTTTCATCAATCAAGCTCAATTGCTCCAAACGGGTTTTGATCTACTCATCATCATCAATCTCATCCTCAACGACAATCTGAAGGGACATGATTTCAACTTCCGCAGGTATCACTGCTTCAGTGCCATATACCAGCAAATAAGGAGTTGCACCTACCGAAGTACGGACAGTAGTGCGATAACCCAATAACGCAAATGGTAATTTTTTGTTCCATTGCCTCGAACCTTCTACCATTTTCCGAAGTATCTTCTTTATGTTTTTGTTGGCTGCCTTGACTGCTCCATTCACCTTGGGACGATATGAGGTAGAATTTCGATGTGTAATCTTAAACTATTGACATACCTCTTCTATCAAATTACTGTTAAGATTAGCACCATTATCCGTGATGATTATCTTTGGGATTCCGAATCGACAGATGATATTTGAGTGAACAAAATCGACCACTGCTTTCTTGGTCACTGATTTGAAAGTTTTGGCCTCAACCCACTTGGTGAAATAATCAATGGCTACCAGAATGAACCTGTGCCCATTGGATGTTGCTGGCTTAATTGGTCCAATGACATCCATGCCCCAAGCAACAAAGGGCCATGGTGCTGACATTGTGTGCAATTCCGATGGTGGAGAATGAATCAAATCTCCATGTACTTGGCACTGATGATATTTGCGCACAAAACTGATACAATCTCGCTCCATGGTGAGCCAATAATAACCTGCTTGGAGAATTTTCTTTGCCAGCACATATCCGCTCATATGTGGTCCGCAGACTCCCGAAAGTACTTCGGACATGACAGCCGTAGCTTGTCTAGCATCTATGCATCTTAATAATCCAAGGTTTGGTGTTCTTTTATACAAAACTCCTCCACTTAAGAAAAATCCACTTGCCAACCGTCGAATTGTTCTCTTTTGATCCCCCGTGGCTTGCACTAGATATATCCCCATTCTGATGTATTCCTTGATATCGTGGAACCATGGTTCGCCATCAAGTTTTTCTTCTATCTTGTTACAGTAAGCATGCTGATCTCAGACTTTCATCGCAGTTCGAGTTACATAGATGATGTCAAACTCTGTGAGCAAAATCTGCCACTTCGCAAGTCTTCCTGTCGGCATAGGCTTTTGAAAGATATACTTCAACGGATCCAAGCGCGAAATAAGGTAAGTAGTGCAAGATGACAAATAATGTTTCAATTTCTGAGCCACCCAAGTTAGGGCGCAACATGTCCTTTCCAGATGAGTGTACTTAACCTCATAAACCACCATGACTGACGTGGCTATTACTTTAGGAACTGGAATATTTCTCCCCTCTGGGATCTTTTCAACTGATACTGCGTCAAAAACCTGATATACCCATGGCCCTTTGTCGTCTTCAACTTCGATGAAAGGTATGATGGCATCACTTTGGGCACACATATTATCCTCACTGTGCACCACAATTTCCTATCTGTCACCTTCAAATTTAACCATCTGATGCAATTTAGACGGTACTGCCTTGGCGGCATGAATCCAGGGTCGCCCTAGCAACAAATTGTAAGAAACTGCCATGTCCAACACTTGGAATTCCATAGTGAACTCAATGGGCCCTATTGTCAATTCCAATATTATATCACCTACTGAATCTTTTCCCCCGTCGTCGAACCCCCGAACATAAATGCTATTCCTGTGAATTCTATCATTGTCCACTTTCAGCTTGTTCAACGTGGAGAGAGGGAAAATGTTCGCACTAGACCCATTGTCGACCAGAACTCTGGTAACCATAAAATCTTCGCACTTTACCGTCAGATAAAGTGCCCTATTATGCTCGGTACCCTCCACGGGCAACTCATCATCGGAGAAAGTAACTCTATTTACCTCAAATATTTTGCTTGCTATCTTCTCCAGATGGTTTACCGAGATCTTGTCGGGAACATGGGCCTTATTCAAGATTTTCATCAGTGACTGACGGTGCTCATCTAAATGGATTAGCAATGAGAGCAATGAGATCTGAGAAAGCGTTTTCCTCAACTGCCCTACAACTGAATAGTCCTGCACTTTCATTTTTTCTCAAAAACTCTTTTGCTTCCTCTTCAGTTATGGCTTTCTTTACCAGTGCTAGATTATCTTTTGCTCTTCTTAACTCCTCGGGAGTAAAATACCTTCCCGAGCGAGTTAAACCCTGTGCTTCACAGACTTCTTCTTTGACTTCCTTCCCTTTGTACATCACTACCACTCGTTCATAATTCCAAGGAACGACCTTGCTGTTGATTATTGGTAACTGGGTTACTGGCTTGATAATAACCCGATCTGCGCGGGCACCTTCCACGATTATGACAGGTTGGCTGACTGCTCCTAGTACAATCACCTTTATCCCTTCTTGTTTCGTTGCAACCTTGCTCGAAGACCCTTTCTCAACTGTCACAGCTGGCTCAACACTCTTTTTTCTCGGCTTGAGCACCAACTTCTCACCTGCTGATTGTTCATCTTTCTTGACTCCTCTAGACCGAATCATCATGATGGTCTGTGATTGCTTCTTGGGCTCTCCCTCCGCATGTACTATTTCGATCATATTTGCCTCCTGGTGGGCTGGCATTGGATTCCTGTTAATATTGGGTGCCTCAGGAGATTGAACTTCAATTCTATTGGTATCAATAAGCTCTTGTATCACACTTTTCAAGTTCCAGCACTTCTCTGTATCATGACCCGGAGTACCAGAATAATACTCACAGCTGACAATATAGTCAAGACTCTTTGGAGGAGGATTTGGCAGTTTGGACTATATCGGCCTTAGCATATCTAGCTGTTTTAGCTTGTGGAACAGACTAGTGTATGATTCTCCCAATGGAGTAAAGGTTTTCTTTTTCTGCAACCTTTCACCCTTGAATGCTTGACTAGGCCAGAAACTTGGTCCGGGAGTATTTTGGTAGGCTCGTAGGTGTGGATAAGTATTTTGTAGGACGGGAGCATGTCATTGAGTGTAGGCAGGAGGTTGGTTGTATGCTTGTGCATGGTGGACGGAAAAATGAGGTTCTGGTGGGGAATAGTAGTGTTGGGGTGGATTGTAGTGATAAGTTTGTTGGTGGGGTCGAGGTTGATTGTAGTGGTAAGGTGAACCTCTGGATTCAGACCAAGTTCCTAAATCAACCATTGCTGCTTCCTCTCTCTTCTTTTTCCCAATCCCTCCTATGCCGCCCTGAATAGCCTGAGTAGTCGCTTTGATAGCCGAATAGCTCATGATTTTATTCAACTTGAGGACCTCTTCTACCATCCCCCCCATCTTTACCACTTCGTTGAATGACTTTCCCACAACTGAGACCAAATGGACATAGTAAGTAGGTTCCAAAGCCTGTAGGAAGTAATCTACCATCTCACTTTCCTTCATTGGGGGATCTACTCTTGCTGCTTGCTTCTTCCATTGGAAACCATATTCTCTGAAGCTTTCACTGTGCTTCTTTTCCAGTTTAGTCAAGGACAGTCGATCTGGAATGATCTCAAGATTGTATTGGAAGTGACAAGCAAATGCTTGTGCCATATCATCCCATGTGTACCATCTTCCATGGTCTTGGCGGGTATACCATTCCAATGTTGATCCACTCAAACTCTGACTAAAGTAAGCCATTAACAATTCATCTTTTCCTCCCGCTCCCCTCATCTTGCTGCAAAAACCCCTCAAGTGGGCTACTGGATTACCGTGCCCGTTGTATAGATTGAACTTGGGCATCTTGAAACCTTCCGGTAATTACACATTCGGGAACAGACATAGGTCCTTGTAGGCCACACTGACTTGCCCTCCCAACCCCTGCATGTCTTGAATGATTGTTCTAAGCTTTTAACTTTCCTGAACATCTCCTCCTATTCGGTATTTTTGACTGGTTTATCAGCTTCTATCGGGAAATCAAAGTGAGGAGTATAGGAATGAGTTTCTGGAGCTTTGAAAGTGGGCTCTAAGGGGTAGTATTGGTTGTCCTGGGCCTGGAACATAGGCTCGCTAGGAGATTTATGGAGTGTAGCTGGTGGAGGTGCTATGAAAACAAGAGTTACTGATGGAGGAGGGTATAGAATTGGTTTAGGGGGTGGAGATAGTGGTGTATGAGAAGTGGTGCCCCAGTAGTGTTGGTAAATGGGAAAGCTCGGGGATAGATCGGTGGCAGGATGATCTTGAGTTTGAGCCGGTGGTGGAGTGAAGGTAGGGTTAGCCGAGTAAGTGGATGGCAGTTGTCCTTTAGCCCAGGCCTGATACATTTCGGCCATTTGGTGTTTCAATTTGTACATCTCTTCTTTCATGGCGTTAACGTCCAACTCTTCTCCTTCGATGACACTGGTGTCTACATCTGGGATAGACATGATTATTTCTCCTTTGGATCTAGTTTGGTATGGGTGGGTTGCCAGTATGCTTAGGTGAACTAACTGCTTGAATTTTGGAACAACAACCAAACTTGTTAGTGATTAGAGTTTTAACAAATAAGCAACCACACATAGGAATGCAATGCACCTAGGCAATTAGTCATTTCTATCATGTATTTGCTCGGTTGCTTGTGTCCTCCCGGCTTTTCCTGACCTTTCCCTTTTATTGTTACTCATGCCTATCTTTTATTCCCCTCCCTTGTTTTTTTTCGTTTTATTCTTTTCTTTTGGTTGTGGTCGAATTCTATGAAGATTGCCTACGTATCATGACCCGGCATGAATCAGACCGAGCGTAGTTCTGGGGTACAAGTAACAAAACCCTTCTTTTTTGGATGTTCGAATTTTCACAAAAAGCAACTATTTTGATTATAACGACTCAAACTAACGGACTTTGATGAAAGGAAAAACAAGACAACATATTACAACAGAAGAAAATACAGGTTTGAAAACAAACTGATAGACTCCAATAGAAAGAAAATACAAACTCAAGTGAAAATCACGAATACATCAGTGCCTCAACTATTCCTGGGGTCCGCGGGACATCATTTTGTCTCGCCTTGGGCCGACGTGCTAAATCCCCTTGGAGGTGGTAGAGACTTTCCATTATCCAGTGGACAAAGGTCATCACAGTGGCGAAAAACATAGATCTAGTCATATTCTCACAACTACTGCACTTCATTGTGATGTAGTCGGCGATCTTTCTGACTCTCTCTCTTATGACACCCTTTTCTTGCAACAAACGCCCAATCTGCCGTGCCCTGGCTTCCAGAGTTTGTTCGGCTGCTTGATTTTGTTCTTGAAGTTGTTGCAAATCTCTTTCCAAATGTTTTCTTTCAACCTTGAATTCTTTCGCCTGTTTGATCATTTTGTCCTCAATGGTGACAACCCTTTTCTTTAACCCCACAACCTCATTGTCGTATCTTTCTTTTAATTATTTAACCAAGCGTGCTCGTTCTTTCACAATTTTAGCCAATTGCTTTAGAGACCTGGCTAGTTCACCTTCTGCTTTGTTCAGATCAAAACTATATTCACCCACTTTTTGCCTCAGGTTATATATGAGATTTTCATCTTTGGCACTTCTGACAGGATTTTCTGCCGCTATTTTCATTTTCTGAATCTGGGATCGAAGGGCCTTATTTTCTTTAGCTAGCCTTTTCTTTTCACCCTCATCCACTGCTGCTTGTAAGCCATTCTCTAATTGAAGGTCTTTGACTTGCTTTTCCAGCTTTCCTATTGTGGCCCTGTACTCATTTTCTTTGGCCAACCAAGCCCACGGTTCTTGCGATGCCTCGACAAATCCCTGAATGTGCTGTTTTTTGGCCGGTCTTTCTAGTTCGGCCCTTGCAGTGTTCTTCTTTCTATACCAGGCAAGATAGGTAGGTGAGACCTCGCCTCTAGATAGGTCCGCACTCGAGTGTTCGCCAAAATACTGGCACTCGTTCTAAATAGAACGAACTGTTTCTTCGTGAAATTGGCCGTTGGAGCTAATCTCAACCGTGTAAATACTGAGATCTTCATCTGGATGCATCACCTGACACCTTCCCAATTGTTTCATCACTCGGTAGGGAGCATAAGGTTGAATACCTCGAAGACCCATTAGGAGGAAGTAAGGACCAGTGGCGGGTATATACACAATTTCTTCAACAGGAAGCCAACCTAGTGTCCATTCTATTTGTCCCATAGTGATGGCGCGAAGGTAGGCTACCCATTCTCCAAACCCCTCCGGTAACTTGAACCCTGAAATCCTTGTGTCGAACTCTTCAATGCAACTTTTCTCTGCAGACCCATAACTCATATATTAAGGGTGGTGACACAGGTGTTCGATCATCCACATTTGTAGTTGCAAATTGCATCTCTCGAAGAAATTTGCCCCGGCTTTACAAGCTGTAAGAGCTCGGTATATCTCAGATATTATCATAGGGGCAAGGGTGCTCTTGGCATTGGTAATTAAGACTTTGACGACTCCATCCGCCCGCAGATCGATATTCCCATATTTTCGGGGAAACACCACAAGGCCTAAGAAAGCTACCATGAAAGCGAAACGCCTATGTTCATCCCATTTTGCTTGGTTCCCTTTGCTACAAACCCCGTTTTCCAGATCGTTGAACCCTCCTCTATGCCCGTATCTCCGGTATATAAATTGTAGAGTGGAAAAACCACCCTCCAACTCGGAATATGGTACTTCCTTGCTTATTTTTAACAAATCCATGAATTTGTGAGAGTTAACGGCTCTTGGAGCGATCAGATACTTATGCCTCAGCCCTTCAGTACTTCCCATGTAACCTGCTATCTCTTCCAAGGTAGGTGTGAGTTCAAAATCTGAGAAATGCAAGACGTTGTGAGCTGGGTCCCAAAATGTGACCAACGCCTTTATGATGTCTCCCCTAGGCCTTATCTTCATCAACCCGGTGAGATCTCCCAAATGCAGATTGACCCTATCTTGCTCTGACTTGCCCAGATCTTCCCACCACATACGCAACTCCAAAGAGATTTTGTTCATAACTGTTGCCGGCAAATTCTGACTCGTGCTCATTTTGCATGTTTATTAGGGTGCTTAGGCAAAATTAAGACTTATTTGACTTAAAAATAAAATTAACACACATTTTTTTCAAAATAAGATAAAAACCCGGTTTTCAAAATACAGCCTTTCAGCATTTCGAGAACGAAGATTTTAAGGTTGTGTCGGCTAACTAGCCAAAACATTAAAAAATGACCAAAGGTGGATGTTCTTACAAAAGCAACCTTCCGGCGCCCTTTTGGGGATATTCGGCTATTTTTGACAAGAATAAAATTACTTTAATTATTTTCAAATGAAAAATAAAATTTTTGTTCTTTTTGGGAAATTTTACAAAAAGAGCAGTTGGACCCGATGGTGTTTGCCTATGTATCCCACATCCGGTGAGAATCATACTGACATAGTTCGGGCAATTTTGACAAAACAAAAACCAACTTTGTTTTTTTGAAAACAATAAAAATTCTCTTTTTGTTTTTTTTCTTTTCAAATTTTCGGGAGAGTTTCGGTATATTCTGGGATATAGGTTTTCAAAACAGGTAGTTACCTCCCTTATCCCTCGCACTGCTATTTTCTTTTCCAAACTCTTTCCTTTTATCAAAAACCGGTCAGCATGCAAATCCGAAGCAAATAAATGCACAAGTAGCAAGTAAGATGCATCAGGATGGTCTTTTTCATTTTTGGTACACCTGTCCTAGACAGACCCAGCTCCTGTGTTGAGTCTCCAAAGTCAAAATGCATGTGATGCAGACAAACGTTCCTACTAGGGATCTGGCATGAGATCTTGTTATACTAGGTTCAAAACCTAGGTTTATTTGTTCTAGACCTAGCTTACCCGAGCGGACAACTCGAGCCGAGGGAGGGCTGCGTACCAGTAACCAAAAGATCATCCGGCTTTGCAACTTGTCCGAACCTCATTCTATTTGGAATAGGACACTAACAGAAAGAAGTCACGCCAACGTGCACTCCTCAAGAGAGAGAAGAGAGGG
This sequence comes from Nicotiana tabacum, assembly GCF_000715075.1. NCBI lineage: Eukaryota > Viridiplantae > Streptophyta > Magnoliopsida > Solanales > Solanaceae > Nicotiana > Nicotiana tabacum. The sequence goes on from NC_134087.1 coordinate 202,428,014, forward strand.
ATTTCGTAGCAGTTTATATATACAGTTAAGATAATATCAAAGCGGTAAAAAGCAACATTTAACACATTAGGCCCTAAATATGTAACAAAATCAAATAGAGCCAAATATAACAATTTATCTAAGCTCGAATTCTGAACCCTGAACCAGAGATTCTGGGTTCGTTTCCCCAGTAGAGTCGCTAGAGCTGTCACACCTCTTTTTTACCACACCCCCGTAAGGGGTATAGGGGAGTATTTTTTTTTTCAATTTAAGTGACGATCGAAACAGGATTATTTATTTAAAAAAATTAGAGTCACCACTTGGGATATTTTATGGCGTCCCAAGTCACCGGTTCGAATCCCGAATCGAGGAAAAGATTGACTCTGTATTATAGTCCGCGAACACAGAAATCCGGGTAAGGAATTCTGTTAACCCGGGAGAAGGTGTTAGGCATTCCCGAGTTCCGTGGTTCTACCACGGTCGCTCAACTGTTATATTCGGCTTAACTCTCTGATTTTAAAATATTTCGAACCTATGTGCAATTTTAACTTTATAACCGCTTTTATTTATTTTTTAAAGAAAATTGCAACGTTATTAAAACACATCTCGAATCATGTCACATAAATGCATCCGTGGTTTTTGACATATTTGAACATCATTGAGATTTGAATTTGGGTCACATAAATGTGCCCGAGTTTAGGAAAGTAGATTATTAAAACACGCGCTTAAAGCAACTACGCTTTTGCACTTTGCGAGGGCCATGGAATTTCGCTAAATGGCACGCCTCGATTTCTAAGGATAAACAAAATTAATTGAGTGAGGGTCGTGCATTTGAAATTTGTTTGGCTTGGCGCGCTCTAATTTATTTTAACTTAAAGGTTTCTAAAATAATTTGTGAGGGTCATTCATTATAAGTTATCTAATTATGGCTCACCTCCTAATCATTTGAAATGATCTAACTTAAATAAAGAAGAAGCCCAAAAGAACTCAAAAAAAAGGTATGTTAAAACTGAAGCCTAACATGAAATAAATAAAAAATGGTCTGTTTCCCTTTGAGTCTAAACCCCATGACGTACTACAATTACAGAAACTCACGAATTGAAATAATTTGGGCCAGACTCGATAACAGGCCCAGTTTGTACACACGGGGCGAAAAAGTGGAGATTCAGGATCAAGACTTAACACCTTATTCCCATACCAGACCAACTCCTTTGCGTTCAGGCTTAATAGGGCCCAAATTTAAACATGGTAGCATCGGCAAGAAATGAGACGCAAGTTCGAATCCATAGACTAAACAGGAGATTAACCTTTCGCATTTCACATTCCCAATCATCAAACAAATGGACAAAAATATGGATCATGACTGTTGAAGCACTAAATAAATATGCACTTTACTGTTTTATCTTTCAAAAAGGCAAACTCATTTCCCCAACTTGCTGAATAACCCCCTAGGGCTAGTTCAAACAGTTCGAGCAAAAAGCGTTTGGGATTAACTGGCCATTATAAAGCCATAGTCCCAAAGATGACTCTGTCGAGCCTTGACATTACGAGTAGACACTAAACACATGAAATGACCAAGTAAAACACCCCTGAATTGAATTTCACAAACTGTAGCTACCAATAATCATCCCTTAAACACACATTTTTTCAATAGCCTACATGTTTAACTTATCACAATCAACTTGAGATTAACCCTTTATTTGCAAAGATGAAATAATAAGATAGCAGATGCAGCGAAACTCATACCCAAAAACACAAAAAATGTATAACTGTTTGATTAACACAATCCAACTGAATGTCCTTCCCAGTCCAATTAAACTACTATAACGAACTCTAAATCCCGCAACTAATTAAGTAGTAACTGTTACATCTAACTTCCTGTTAGCAACCTATTAGTTACAACCATCATATTAACCAGTCACTATATTAAACAAATACAAAATTATGGGATATGGAAACAATAGCACTAAACTGTTTTATACATGGCTTTAAATTCAGAAATGTGTATCTGGAGAGCAAAAATAAGAGAAAAGATGGGGATCAACACAATAGAATAGTATCAGCAAATAACAGCAACACCAGCTAGAACACAACCCCAACCAAGGAAGTTAAACCCACAAAATCGATCCTAAGTCCAATAGAACAGTAATTTTAACCCAGCTTGGCCCAAAACTTTCCAGAAATCAACCTCAAACCATGTTAAATCTATGTGAATCAAAAAACCCGCTTTAGAAATTCTAGGAGACCTCAAAGTTCAAGTTAAAACTTAATGAAATAGTAAAATCAGCCGTTGGTATTTTCTGGAATTTTTTCCTTAAATCTCTCTATATATGTCTATTTCAGTATTTTCAGAATCTCTCCTCCTATTTTGAGTCTGTTTTTCAGTGTGTCCCCTAGTTTCTATAAATAATTGTTCAACTTAGTGCATTCACCACTATCAATTCAACTTTTCATTTATTAATTGTCCACTTAACCTAGTTAGTGTAATTCTAACCGTACCACTATTTGAGAAGCTTCTTAATTAGGCGAACAATTTAAACTTATACTAATAAATTCTTATCAACATAATTAAACTTGAAGTTAAACCAAATTATTGAACTTAATCCTAATTATTCTGACTAAGTGATTAAACGAGATACGATTTCAAAGTCTTAAAACAAACTGATATCCCAATTATACAAACGAATCCACAAAATCAATCTAAAGAAACAAACAGTGGACAGAAATAATTTATACTAGAGGACTGATTGAATTTCAATTGAAATTGACCAGAAAAAGAAAAAGAGACAATAAAGACGAACATCAAAATAATACTAAAAAATATAAACATAGAAGCAGGACAGAAAACTCACGAGTCAGTATTAATTGAAGAAAACCTTCGATTCTTCAATTTTTAAACCAGCTTTTGACTTTAACTGTGTGTTCTTATCAAGAACACACAGATAAAGTCAAAATTAGCTTAAAGTATCAACGAATCTTGACTCTGCAGTTTTAGGTTTAAAACTTAGATTCATTATTCGACAAGTTCTGGTTTGATTCGAGGGCAACGGATCGTGGATTAGGGAAGAGGGGAGTGATGTGGCTTCAGGGTGTTAATTTAGGGGTGCTTGGGTAAGTTAGGGTTCGAGGTCGGATCTTCGATCTGAAATTCGAAGGATTCTAGGGATGTTCGAGGGAAACTAGTCTAGGATTTGGAAAGAGGAGACGGAGGGGATTGTATGGTGTAATTTTGGGGTTGTTTGGTGGTTGTCCGCCGCCGTGGACGATTTCCGGCGGGCAAAAAGCGGCGGAGTAAGGCGGTGATTTGTTGGTCTCTGAAGATGGACGAGAGAGAGAGGAGGGTAGGGGGGTTCTAAGGGAAGGGTCTAATGGGTTAGGGTATACTAAAGGGGTAATTAAATTAGGGCCGTTGGATGATAAGAATCCAACGGCCATGATTGATCTTTTAACGAAACAGGGTCGTTTGGTGTAGCAACTGGGACGGACCGGGTTGGGGACGACGGGTCTGGGCTTGGGTCATGGGCGAGGTTAGGGACTGTTCGATCAAGTGAGATTGACGGTCCTAATCAAACTATACCAAACGACGTCGTTCGATATGGCCTGGGGATGGACCGGATTTTGACACGGGTTTGGGCTGAATCGGGCAGGTTTGGCTGGGTAATGGTTTGGGCTTCTTAAATTAAATTGAATTTGCCCAATTCCGATTTCCTTCTCTTTAATTCTTTTTCTTTTCTTTTTTTCCCCTTTTTTCGAAAAATTAAAACTAAAATCCTAAATTAAATTATAAAACTAAATCATCCTATCAAAAGTACTAATTAATTCTAAATAATAATTATCCCAAATATTATTTACCAAATCAAAAAAAAGAAAATCACGAAATTTCGACATTAAATACTAAAAATGCAAAATACGTTTTTTTTTGAATTTTTCATTTTCGTAAAACAACAATTTACTTAATTAATCTAAAAAATGTAAAATTAAATTCTGAATGCAGATACTATATTTTTGTATTTTTAATGCATTAAACATGTACACAAACATATACAAACAATCAGGAAAATAGCATAATAATTCCTAAAAATAACACATAATTAAAGAAAAGACCTAATTTTGGGAATTCTTTTGGAGTAATTCGTATGAGGCAAAAATCACGTGCTCACAATAACAACAGTGGAAGGCATCATGCAACTACATAATTATGCACTGGTAATATTTGTATTTAATTAAATCTCGAGTCAAACATGTGTTGATTGGTCCTGGTAGCTCGGCAAACCTCATCAGATCGAGGCTTGTAGAGCTGTTGGGTTTACAAAACCAAATAGTGCTTACAGTCCGGGATTTAAACGGATTCAATATGGCATCCAATACTACTAAAGGGGAGATAACCCTATCGGTGAATATCGCCGGGACCATTTAAGAAACGAGGTTCTATATGATCGAAGGGGATATGAGATATAATGCCCTATCCGGGAGGCCATGGATTCACAGCATGAGGGTGGTGCCCTCGATATTAAACCAGACGCTGAAGTTCCCCAGACCGGTAGGAACTAAGATGGTTTACAGAGAGAAATCGTCGGCAAAAGAATTTTTGCGGTCGACGAGGTGATCTCGATATCTGCACTCTCGACATCAAGAACACGAAGCCGGTTAGGAAAGAAGAAACTAAATAGAAATCACCGATACCAGCCCCGACCGAATCGGAGAAGAATGAAATAGTCGAGGATGATGACTACGGAATACCTAGGTCGTTCATCACCTGTGATGATTCTGATGCCACAAAATCAACGGTAAAAAACTGGAGCAAGTCATATTGATCGAACGCCATCCCAATCGGAAGGTATACCTGGGCATGGGGTTAACTCCCGAGCTCTGGAAAAAACTCATTGAATTCCTTATAGCTAACATAGATTGTTTTGCTTGGTCCCATCTTGATATGACAGAAATCCCGCCAGAAATAACCACTCATAAGCTGAGCTTGGATCCGAAGTTCCACCCGGTTAAACAGAAGAGGAGGCCTTAGTCCGAAGTCAAACATGCATTCATCAAAGACGAGGTATCCAATCTCCTTAAAATAGGTTTCATTCAGGAAGTTAAGTATCTGGATTGGTTAGTTAGCGTAGTGGTTATGCCTAAAAAGAGGAATAAGTTAAGAATGTGCATCGATTACAAAGACTTGAACAAGGTGTGACCTAAGGACTCTTTTCCTTTGCCTAACATCAATCGCATGATCGATGTAATAGACGGGCATGAGATACTCAATTTTCTCGACGCCTACTTGGGGTACAACCAAATCCGGATAGACCCGGGTGATCAAGAAAAAACTTCCTTTATCACTAAATTCGGCACTTATTGTTATAACATAATGTCGTTTGGATTAAAAACGCCGGTGACACTTATCAATGTCTAGTAAACCAGATGTTCGAAGAACAAATAGGAAAATCAATGGAGGTTTATATTGACAGCAAGCTAGTTAAGTCCCTGGGAGCAGAAGACTATTTGTAACATTTGCAGGAAACCTTCGACATATTGAGAAGATACAATATGAAGATCAACCTGGAAAAATATGCATTTGGGGTCGGATCTGGAAAATTCCTTGGGTTCATGGTATCCAAATAAGGGGTCGAGATTAATCCTGATAAAATCAAAGTCATAGTATACATCACTATGATCGATAGTGTTAAGGCCGTTTAGAGGCTAACCGGGCATATAGCTGCCCTGGGCCGGTTCATATTGAGGTCCTCGGACAAAAGCCACTGATTCTTCTCACTATTGAATAAGAAGAATAACTTCTCTTGGACCCCAGCGTGCCAACAAGCCTTGAGATAACTCAAACGGTACCTTTCGAATTCAACCCTACTCTATACTCCGAAGGCGGATGAACAATTGTACCTTTATTTGGCGGTATCCGAAGTGGCGGTAAGTGGAGACCTAGTCCGGGAAGAGAAGGTACGTAATTTCCTATTTATTATGTTAGTAGAACCCTATGTGAGGCCGAAATAAGGTATCCTCACCTAGAGAAACTGACGCTCGCTTTGCTAAGCGCCTCCAGAAAGTTGAAATTGTACTTTCAATGTCACCCCATATACGACGTAACTTCTTATCTATTAAGGAACATAATGCATAAACCTGAGCTCTCGGGCCGGCTACCAAAGGGGGCGTAGAAATTAGCGGGTAGGATATCAAAATCGACCCCAAACTACCAACAAATCACAAATCTTGGTAGACTTCATGGCCGACTTTTACGCCGGCCTTAACACCCGAAGTTTAAAAGGAGTTATTATTAACATCGGGGACTTCCTCAAGAATCTGAACCCTCTTTAAGGACGATGCCTCAAATGCAAAAGGGTCCAGACTCGGCATCGTGTTGAAGTTGCCTACGGGCAACGTAGTTAGGCAATCTATTCGAACTATAAAATTGACTAACAGTGAGGCCGAGTATGAGGCCATTATTATAGTTCTAGAATTGGCTAAAAGCCTTGGGGCTGAGGTGGTCGAAGCTAAATGCAATTCCTTCATTGTGGTAAATCATGTTATTGGGACATTTGAAGTAAAAGAAGAATGAATGTGAAGGTATTTAGATAAATTGCAGGTGGCGCTGCATCAATTCAAAGAATGGACCCTCCAGCATGTACCTCGAGATTAAAATAGCGAGGCCGGTGATCTGGCTAACTTGGGGTTATCGGTTGACGATGATGACTTCAACACATGAACAATCGTGTAGCTCATGAAATCGGTAGTGGAAGAAAGCCACACCGAAATAAATTCAATAAATTTACCTTGGGGTTGGAGAAACAAGTACATAGACTACTTGAAGACCAGGAAGTTACCCTCGGACCCAAAGAATCAAGAGCTCTACGCACGAAGGCGTCCAAGTTCAGCATGTTCGATGGTACTTTGTACAAAAGAACATTCGATGGCCCACTCGCCATATGCTTGGGGCAGAGAGACACCGAATATTTGATATAAGTTCACGAGGTCACCTGCGGAAACCATTCGGTGGCAGAATCTTTGGTTCGCAAGATAATCAGGGGAGGCTACTACTGGATCAATATAGAGAAAGATGCAAAGGACTTTGTACGAAGGTGTGACGACTTTCAGAGATTCGCACCGATGATCCATCAACCTAGAGAGATACTGCATTTGGTCTTGTCCCCATTGCCTTTCATGAAGTAGGGAATGGACATCGTCGGCCTATGTCGTGGTAAGGCTAAATTCATATTATTTATGACTGACTATTTCTCTAAATGGGTCGATGCTCGAGTATTCGAGAAAGTCCGAGAAATATAAGTCATCGATTTTATTTGGGACCACATAATATACCGGTTCGGGATATCGACCGAGATCGTATGTGATAATGGGAAGCAGTTCATCGGCAGCAAGGTTAGAAAGTTTTTCAAAGACCACAAGATCAAAAAGATTCTATCCATCCTCTATCACCCTAGCGGGAGCGGACAAGCAAAGTCTACAAACAAGACCATACTCCAAAATTTGAAAAAAGGCTGACCAATGCCAAAGGAAAGTGGAAGGAAATTCTGCCCGAAGCCTTGTAGGCGTACCGTACAACTTCGAAAGCTAGCACCGAAGCCACCCTATTTTTGTTGATCTACGGTGCCGAAGCATTGATACCGGTCGAAGTGGGGGAACCAAGCCTCAGGTTGCGATATGCGATCGAAGAATCAAACGGTGAGGCCATGAGTATGAGCCTAGAACTGTTAGATGAAAGGCTATAGGCAGCCTTATGGCTGTCCAATGGAGCCCACTTCAACTTAAACGGGATGGGCCAATGTTAAACGGGACGCGGGATGGGATGGGACGGGACAGCCATTTCGTCCCGTTTGTCCCGTCCAGTTTCATCCTGTTTCGTCCCGTCCCGTCCCGCCTTGAATATTTTCTTTTTGAATTCTAGCCGTTGGGCAACGGCTTTAATTGCAAAAAAGTTGTTCCCAATAGCCAAAAATTGTCAAAAATGACCTCCACCTCCCATAACACCCCCTACCCCCCAAACATTTAATATAACTCCTAAGTTTATTAAATAACATTTTGGCCCTATTTTCTACTATAAATACCCCCATTCTTCTCTCTCAAATCTCTTACACTCTAATATTTTATCTATATTCTATATTATTCTCTCAATTTTGTTACTATCAAGTATCAACTATCAAGTGATAACTTTCAAGTATTTGGGCAAATTTTTTGGAGCAACTTTCAAGCTTCAAATTAATTCGTCAAGTATTTGGAGCAATATTTTGGGCAATTTCTTCAAGTTTCAATATTTAATCACGGTGCACTCGTTCCATCTCCTAATTTTAATATATAATTTTTGCATATCATTTTAGTGCTTAATTTTTGTGTTTACTTTACATGTTCTATTTTCGTATTTCATTTGTGTGTTTAATTTTTGTTTTAACTTTTTTAATTCAATTTCGTATTTAAATTATGGCACCTAAAAATATATTTGGCATGTTTAAAAAAAGTAGTAAAAAAATAGTAAAGGTGAAAGTAGTAGTAATCCTAATCCTAACCCTTCTCCTAGAATTAGAAAACGTATAGATGAAATGACTCATGTTGATGAAACTTCATTTTCCCAACCCCCACATGTTATAATGTTAATTTCGGATAACAACAAGATCATGAAACTTTACAAAGACAATTTGGCAATGATTTTTTTTAGGATAAAGAAAATGAGGATGAAAAAAATGAGATGACACCCACTAGTCCCGCAACACAAGCTCCAACTCAGAGTTAATCTCGGTCTGGAGCTTTACCCCCTGTACCCACTGTAAGGGGTAAGCCTAAGGCTGAACGTCCCAAAACATCACTTGTATGAAAATTTTTTAAACATGACAAAGGCAATCATCGTGCTATATGTGAAAAATGTAAGCAACAATTTGCACACACAAAAAGTTGTGGGACGGGGGGTTTAACTAAAAACTTACAAAAGGATCACAAATCTTTATGGATACAAGCTAACATAGAAGCCGAAAAAATTATAGATCCTACCAACGGTACTGGGACGTTTGTAGATCTGGTTCTTATTTTGTACAACAACTTGACCCTTCTTCTGGTACTGTTTTACGCTCCTATAACAAAGATAGAGATCGTGAGAACTTAGCAAAAATTATGGCTGTCATTGGCTTACCTTTTACTTTTTCTTCTCACCCTGCTTTGTATATTATATACAAGAAATTTATAACCCTGCTTTTCAAGGTTTATCTAAGACCATGGTTAGAAATGATGTTTTTAAATTTCAAACCAACTATCTTCAGTATATTCATTATGTATTTTTTCACTTAGATTGTACAGTGTCTATCACATCTGATATAGGTCGTAGTTCTAATGGTTGTGATTATTTAACTGTTACATGTCATTGGGTTGATCATCACTGGAATATGCAAAAATGTATTATTGGTTATAAATTTGTTGATTCAAAACACACTGGAGCATATATTTCAACTACTGTTCTACAAATACTTGATTTTATGAACTCATTGATAAAGTTTTAATTATCACCTTAGATAATGCTTCTGCTAACACAACCACCTCAAATAACTTAAAAACTAAACTTTGTCCAATTAATCTAGCAATTTTTCATATTAGATGTGCATGACATATTTTTAACTTGGTTGTAAAAGATGGTCTTAATTTATTTTCTAATGCTTGTAGTAAAATACAACATGCTTGCACCTATATTTTCCGTGCTAATAAAGCGAGTAGAATTCGTAAATTTGCTCAACAATGTGCTAGTGGTAACCTTCCATTTAGAAAAGTTTCAAAAGATATTTGTACTAAGTGGAATTCTACTTATGAAATGCTTAAAGTTGCTTATGATTATCGGGTGCCTATCCAAAAGGTATTTAATATGTATAATGGTATCCCCGCTGATCAAATTGTTGATTCTGATTGGGATGAGATCAAAGAGCTTACTAAATTTTTAGAAAAATTTTATTATGCTACAAAACAATTTTTTGGTGTATATTATCCTACTGTTACACAAATATTATGGTATATTTGTGGAATTTCTGTTGTATTTGGTAAGTATAAAACAAATTCAACTTATGCACCAACTATTAGTGAAATGATTTCAAAATTTAAAAAGTATTTTTTCCCTATTCCCGAAATTTATTTAATTTCTACTTTACTTAACCCATCTTTAAAACTAAGAGGTGCAAAGAGACTTGTTCGTAAAATTTATGAGAATTTAGCAATTCAAAAAAATGAACAACTATCTCTCGAAGACTGTCACGCTAGCATATATTCTTATGCTAGATCAATGTTTGATAAATATAAATCTATGGAAACAACAGGTTGTGAAACTGCTCCTTCTACTTCTAAGTCTAGAGCAGAAGTTTTATGGAAAGATATGGATGATATAATAGGTTTTGATTCCTCTATTGATGATGAACTTGATTCTTATCTTAATCAAGAATTGGAAAGTATTAAAGACGAAGAAGGCAACGAACAACTTTTGGCATGGTGGAGGGAGCGTTGCAAGGCTTTTCCAATAATTTCAATAATGGCCCGAGATATCCTAGCTGTTCAAGCATCATCAGCAGCATAAAAGAGTGATTTTAGCGCGGCAAGATTTCAAATTGGAGATCATAGACATGCATTAGCGGAGGATGGTCTAGAGATTTCCGTATTATTCAGAGATTGGATTAATTCAGAAAGAAAAAATCATGGTTTTGAAAAATTAACCATTAGGGAAGAAGAAGAATACAATGAGATACTTAGCACTAGGAGCGATGACAACATGGAGCTCATGTAACATCAATCAACATTGCCAATTCCAGCACAATGTCCGAGAGATATTATTGATAAGTTACAAAGAAGCTATATAAGAGCTTACAAATAGTAGTATGATAATTTATAATTGGCTACTAAGCAACCTAGTTCAAACAGAACCCTTCCTAGAAGGTGGCTGCGTAGATTAGATGCTCTTCAAAAGAATTATATTTGTATTTGAGATTTGAAAGTTCTATTAATAAAATAAAAGGCTCTAAGCGTTGAATTTTTTTATGAATTGTCTTAGTTACTTAATACTTTGAAATTATATTAAATAAATTATAACTCTATTATAAATTTATAATTACTAGAATATTTCATTACAAGTCTTTTGTTTTAATATTTTATAATTCTTTACTTAGTTTTTTAATTTCCATTTTAACATTTAAGTTTATTAAATAAGTAAAAAAACTAGCCGTTGCAAACTTTAAAAACTTAGTCATTTTCAAAAAACTAGACGTTTTTTTAAATTAAAAAAAACTACACTAAGGCCCACAAACCAGTCCCGTTCCGTTCCGTCCCATCTCGTCCCATCAACAGTGGGATGGGATGGGCCGATCGTTTCGTCCCGTTTGTACCGTCCCGTTTCATCCCGTCCTGCTACTGTCCCGCTTAAATGTCGTCCCGTTAATTTTGTCCCGTCCCGTCCTGTCCCGTTGGACAACCATAAGCTGCCCTAGTCCGGTTGGTCGTCCAAAAGCAGCGGATAGAAAGATATCACAACCGAAGAGACAACCTACGACACTTCAAAATCGGGGGCTTGTTGCTAAGGAAAGTAACGTTGCATACCCGGAACCCGAATGAGGGAAAGATGGGGCCGAATTGGGAAGAACCATATCAAATCATCAAAATTACCGACAAGGGCTCGTACAAACTTGAATCAGGAAACGGTGCACAACTACCAAACAACTAGAACGTGACGTACTTAAGGCGATACTATTGCTAAGGTACGTTTTCACTTACATTTTTGTATTATTATGAATCAGACTAACGTTTGCAGGAAATGGCCAAGGGAAAGTATGACTATTAGGTCTAAAAGCACGTGTTGCACTCTTTTTTCCTTGAATCGGTTTTGTCCCAAGTGGTTTTTCGACAAGGTTTTTAATGAGGCAACAGTGGATCATGCTAACTTAGATTCAAAGACTGGTTTTTAATCGGATTCAATGGTCACATCAACAGTATCCGAGCCCTATCAAAGATCGACATCGAATATTGGGGGCCATCACCCACGGATTAGACTTCTTAGCAAAGAAATAAGGGAACTTTGTACTTGAAAAGGATAGGTTCAGTGGTTAGGAATTATTGTAAGGGCCAAACGGTCAAATGAATCATGCCCGCATAGGCCACCGTAGCCATAATACAAGCTTTTACTCACCTTCGATCATATACCTTATCCTAGAGGCACAAAACCTATCAGGTAGTGCCTAAACCCAAAAGGTTGCGGCCATGGTAAAAAATAGCTCAGAGACGTCTGAAGCCCGTAATAAAACATATGGAATTCAATAAAAATTCAAAACCTACCAAAAGGTTACCCTCGACAAAAGCATCATCCAAGAACACTTAAGCATTTTTGGAAAACTTTTGGTCACTTAGAGCTTTCAAAGCTTCGAGAACATCAAAGATTGTACCAAGGTCAGGTTCTATTTGGACGTTCGAAAAACAAATGACTTATTACAATATTAGATTCTATGCTAAGGTATTAGAAATAATTGCAAGAATAGAAATCGTGAATAGATGTTAAAATAGTTGAAATTGCCAAAGGGAGAAATTTTATATATTCTGGAATATCTTTACATAGGCCAAACAAAAATGGCCACAAATTGAACAAAAATATGTACAAAAAAACTCAAAATCCTAAGGCATTCATGCCTGATCTTCACCGGAGCGCGATTTGTCACCAGAACCATTGGGGCCTTTGGAGTCTTCAGAACCCTCGAAGCCCTCTTCACCTTCAGAGTCGGCTAGTTTCTTGGCCTTAAACTTAACTCTTTTTGCCTCCTTGGCCTCAGTAGACAAGTCAAAGCCTCGAGCATGAATCTCTTCGAGGGTATCCCTTAGGACTGATGCTTCCTTCTGAGCCCTATCCAGATCGGCCTAAAGGTCCCTAATGACCCCTTCTTGTTGCTCGCTTAGGAGCTTGTACGTATACGTTTTTTGGGCTAGCTCAATGACCTCGAGTTTGAGATGATTGACCTTGACCCAGTACTGAAAGAAGCTCTCACGATAAAGTACCGAGACTTGTAAAAAGGTGAAACACGTGAGAAATATCAAAACCTAAGTAAAGTTCAAAGGGACGCAATGATATCTTACCTGGCTCAGCACCTATTGCGCCTCATTGAAAAGGCACGGCATGTTTACCTCATTCATTTTTACCTGGTTCTCCTCGGTCACCAGGCATTGGAGGTAGCTTGCTACTCCCATGGGAGCAGACAGAACTCGGGAATCCTCCGTGACAGTAAGGATAATCGATCTCTTGTGATCGAGGGTCCTCACTCGGAGTAGAATCGATTGATCAATTTCGAGCTTGAACTCGGCCTGCTAGCCTCCGAGGATGTGTCCTTCTTCGAAACTTCCAGGTCACCTAGCCCGAAAAAATCTTCTGAAGCGGATGAGTCCACACCGTCAAAAAAGGAATGAAGGGGATCGTCCACGCCATGGACCCCTTCATTGGACATCTCCCTTCCTTCTTAGGCCTCATCGAGCATGGACTTGATGTATGAGGGCATCCTTGAAATCTCTATTATACAGGGTGCTTCCTTTGGAGCGGAACCGGCATCTTGGGGGTCTCAGCACTCGTCTACACATCAATATCCCAAATCTGAGGGAGATCGGCCTCACAAATTTCCACCTCGGCTGCTGCCTGCTCCTCGAGAGGGGTAGATCCGTGGGACACAAAAACAACGTCTTCTTCAAACTCATCCCTGAGCCAAAGAAGCGAGTCCAAGTCAGGTGCTCGGAAGCCAGAGCTTTTCTTTGGCTTACGATCCAACCTTTTCTTTGGCTTCTTCACCTCGGAGCTCGGGGAGCCTGATGCCTTCCTTTTCTTCTTCTTCTTCTTCTTTTCCCCCGCTGCAACTCCGAGCTATCCCGAAACAGAGGGATCAATGGACAAGGACACGTCCTCGTGCCCTTCTAAAGGCCTAAGTTCAGTTGTTTTTGGCAAACCTACAAAAAGAAAAGAGAGGGAAGAAGAGTCAGTAGAATGTAAATTAGAAAGCCTGATATTACCTATTCGGGGAAAGGCCATACCATGGGAACGGGCCTCCCATCAGCCCTTTGAGAGCTTGCGCCATGCGCTCTCGGAATATGCCATCCATGTACAAATACTCTCGATCCACTCCTTGAACCGAGGGATAGCATTTGGAACCCAAGCAACGGCTGCATTACCACAATGCAAATGAGAAGAAAGGAAATAAATAAAAAATTGACGCTTAAAGAAAGACTGTACTCACGAGATGCATTCCTCTTCTCAGGGAATGGCATGAACTCGAGGGAATCAAGTCTTTTCTCTTCACTGTTTGAAGAGTCCCTACCAGCCTCGGTCTTGGTCTTCATCAATGCTCAAAAATAGGGCCTTGATGGCCCGACGTATAAGCTTTATTAGTCCTCATCGGAAGATTCGGGGACTGTATAAATGGAGTAGATGATCGATGGTTAACTAATGAGATTCGATCTTGTTCACGAAGTAACGAAGGAGGATCACGATCCTCCAAAAAGACGGATGGATTTGCCCGAGGCACACCTTGTACCTCTTACAAAAATTCAGGATAACCGGGTCCACGGGGCCCAGTGTGAAGGGGTAAGTGTAAATACTTAGGTACCCCTTCACATGGGTAGTAATGGCGTCCTCGGGCGCGGGGACTAATACATCCTTGCCTTACCAGTAGTTGCAGTATTTCTCGACTACAAGAAGGACTTCTTCGGTCACAAAGCAAATGTACCTTGATGCTCCTTCACCCCGGTCCTGTTTGCATGAGAGCTTCTAGACCTTAAAGTTGTTTGTAATTGAGAAACCCCCGAGAATAAACATTTTCAAGGGAGCTCGGGGGTGGGTTTTTTAGCATCCACCTCGGGAGAAGCCATTTTGAGGGCAACTACTTCAGGAGAAACCTCCTCATTACACAACGGTCGGTTGAGAATTTGAAGCAGAAACGTGTTAAGGAAGATTTAGATATTTTAACCATTGTTATTTGGAGAAATTTGAAAACTCAAGAGAAGATTTTGAAAGATAAAGAGTTGAGTATAATGATTCAGAGAAAATCTGGGTGAAAAGCTAGAAATCAATATGAAATCTTGAAGAATAAGGGAGAAGAAATGAAAGTCTGAAGAAGGCTAATGATAGCTTGAAACTTTGAGGGCAGAAGCTTGGTCGAAAAGTGAAAAAGAACAAGGGGTAAAACCTTATATATAAAAAAGTTTGAGACGCTTCACTTTAAAAGGTAATCAACCGATGGTTAACACGTGCTAGAAGTCAGAGTGACACGACTGACGGGACGTGCCGGCTTCTTCATCGTTTTCTATTATAACATACGAAAGGAGGAACCGAGAAACATCTATTGTTTCTCATTGTTTCATCAAATCTACCTTCTTAGAAATGAGGGGACTATATGTATACGGGTAAGACAGGAGGTAATGAGTACCCCGATTTTCTGGTGGGGCAAACGAAGAGAGGACATAGCTACGTATAGTTGAACAAAACACCTACCCTCGGAGCCATCGAGATCATGCCTCCGGACCTGATTCGAATAACGAGACCACGAAAGGCATTGCCAAATGACCACACACGATTAACAAAGAGTCGTGCTATCCGTGCCCAACCGGATATCACGACGTGAATCTCTGCCCCTATCAGCGGTAGATCAATAATTAGCGAGAAGAAAGATTTTTACCTTTTTAGAAATGTACTTAGGGTAAAACTCACCTATTATATAAAGGGAAGCTGATTATTCATCACACACATTATAACACGCATACCAAGGCAATATACATCTATTTTTCTCTGTTTCTAAAGGTTATTGAAAGTTCTTGTTTTGGTTCATAAGTTCTTTAAAAGTGCCAAGCCCGGAACCGAAGACAAGTTTCTTATTAAGCTTTTAATAGAGCCCGGACTCAGTCCTACTATTGGTTTGGATATTTACTGATTATAGGATATATAGTTGTTATTTACACCATAATTGCCCATGCTTTGTTGTTGTTTTATAATGTAAGTTGCCAATAAAATGCTTTAATTAATGCTATTTGGTTTCGCAGGGAATATAAGATGTGAGGAAGCAACATGAAGTGTTTAGAGGCAATAACGTGAAGAAAACACCCACTCAAGAAGTACCCAAACACAAAAGAGCAAAAAGAGAAGGAACGCGGAGACAAAAAGGCCCAGCATACTCACCGCGGTCCGCGCCGCGGATGGAGTCAGTGTTCTCTGCGGTCAGTGTCGCGGTTGACGCCGCGGCGGCATATTCACAGTCCAGAAATTTAAGGGACCAAAGTGTCAATTGGGAAAAGCTTTTGTAATACCCTTATAAGATGTAGGAAACTCGCCCAAGAAAGGGGGGCTTATTTTGAGATTACTTTTGCAAGAAGAACAAGTGTGAGAGATCACCCAAAACATCATAGTTCTTATTCTCTTCTATTTTTCTGGCAATTTTCCATTATGAATATTTTCGTAGTTTATTCTTACGTTGTCATGAGTAGCTAAATACTTTAATCTATGGTTTTGGTGAAACCCGTTGGGGATGACTTGGTTGTTATATTAATATAGTTTGAATTGGTTGTTAATCTCTATTTGTTCATCTACGTTTTGATTATGGTTAGTTGAAAGGGCCCTCAATTATCCGTTCCTATTTATTATGTATCTTTTTGAGAGAGAGTGCATATTTAGGTAGTTGTTTGAACAACATCACTCCCGGAGTATAGACAAGAGTCATAACCGAGGGTTTAGAGATTGGATTAGAGATAACGATACCTCGGGTGCAATCTAAAAGAGCGGTAATGTGAATCTAGCTAGCGTAGCTTGAGAGAGTGCGTCTAGTAAATTATCATAATTGCTTGAGAGAGATTTATGATAGCCGGAGAGTTCTTGATTGATAGAGACAACTAAGGCATCGCTATAAGAAACGTACAACCAAGGAAATCACCAACGGGGGAAACCATTACCTTAGACCTTATTCCAACTGTTTACACATCAAGCATAGTTAATTTTTAGCTGTTGATTATTTTCAGACTTTAGTTGTTAGAAATATCATCAATTGTGAATTACAAGTTTGGGGAAATTGATTCTGTAAGTTTAGTAAATTCGTCAAAAGTAATTGATAGGTTAATTCTCTGTGGTTCGACTATGGGCACAATTACTCAGATTATATTTGCTACGTCTGTGTGTATCTTTGTATAAGGCATAGTTTGACATTATCAAATTTTGGCGCCGTTGCCGAGGAATTAACGGTGTTATCAATTACAATTGAGAGAAGTACAAAAATTCTAAGTGTAGTCAGTTTTCTCTATACCCAATCTTTTCATTGAAATTCTAACGTTTGAACTCTTGTGGAAAGCAGGTGTATGCCTAGAAGTTCTTCGAGGACTAGAGAACTACTAGAAGGACTCTCAGACCTCGAGAAAACATTCAAGTCATTGAATCGTGCCAACAAAAGACTTCAACAATCTCAACAATCACACCAACTCAAATTTGACATGGGTGACGTAGATAACGTCAACAGAAACATCAGGAATGAGCCAGCTGACTTAAATGTCAGAAGGGTGGCACCTCTTGTGCCTGAAGCTGCACTTTATGACTGGGCACAACCCACAACTGATAATCTAGCCACTGCCATAGTTGTGCCCGCAATTCAAGCGGAGACATTCCAGATCACCAACAACATGTTGCATCTACTGCAGAATAAAGGACTGTTCTTTGGGTCACAGAAGACCCGCAACAACACTTGAAGAATTTTTTGCCAATTTGTATGACCCAAAGGCAGCCAAATGCAACTCCTAAAGCTATCAAGCTGCTACTGTTTTCATTCTCGATAAACGGGGAAGCTCAGACTTGGCTAAATTTGCTCCCTATCAACTCTATTACCACCTGGGAGGAATTAGTCAAGCAGTTCCTGAACAAGTTCTATCCGCGTAACAAGACTGCAAAACATATTGATGACATATTGCAGTATAGGCAGCAGCCCTCTGAGTCCTTACAAGAAACTTGGGAAAGATTTAAAGGGATGTTAGTGAAGTGTCCTCACCATGGCATTCCAGACCAGATGCTCGGCCAGAGATTCTACATGGGGTTAGCTGACAATTTGAAAGCAAATGTGGATGCATCAGCTGGAGGTGCATTTTTAAGTAAAACATTCACTGAGTGCAAAATCCTTCTCGATAAGATGTCACAAAATTCGGGGTGGATGACTGGAGGTACAACACTGGAACCCATAGTGCATTCAGTTCCTCTTGACCCAAATAATTTGCATGCAGAGAACATGGCCACACTTATGACCCAGATGAGCATATTGACAAAGAAGATTGATGAGATAGGTACAAAACAGGTGCACATTGTTGATACAACCAATGGGGGACTGTGTACACCTTGTATTAATCAGTCTTATGTGTGTTCATGGAGCAGAGAAGGTGAAAATCAAGGGGAAAGGGAAGATATGAATTATGTCAACAACTATGGGGGTCAGAGGCAAGGAGCACAACAGTGGAGACCGTAGCAAAATCAGCAGTACAGGCCTAATATGCAGCAGCCTGGGGGGTATACACCCTCAAAACCAATTGGTGCCAGTACCATATCAGAAACCACAGGGCTATCCACAACAAAATTAGCAACAATTGACATACCAACCACCCCCTCAGCAACAAGATAACAACATGGTGGAAATCAGGGGTATGCTTCAGCTACTCATTGAGACAAATAATAAAGTGCATGAAAAATTGGCAGTGCATGATTCAACCATAAAGAATATTGAAACGCAACTGGGTCAGCTGTCCATGGCTTTAAACAACCATCATCAGGGATCTTTGCCTGCAGACACAAACAGAAACCCCAAGGACCAAAACCCGAATCAGCTGATGGTAGTAAGTCTCTGGAATGGGAGAGATTTAGATAGAGAGCAGGAAATTGCACAAGCCAACAAGGACACTACACCAACCACTCCAGTTCAATTAGAGGTAGAGAAACCAACAGAACTTACTGAAGAGGTGGTTGAGCAGAGTCAGGAGGAAAAAGGCAAAGAAAAGATGAATGAGCAAGTTGCAGAACAAGTGACACCTCTTGTGCCAGAAAATTCTAACAGAAAGAAGCCAACAAGAAATGCACAAAGGGTGATACCTTCACCCTTCCCTCAGAGACTGGTCAAACAAAAAAAGGCAGACCAATATAAGAAGTTCATGAAGATGCTTCGTCAAATTCAGTTGAATATTCCTTTGATGGATGCCTTGAGGGAGATGCCCGGTTATGCTAAGATGATGAAAGATCTAATGTCACGGAAGTTTGATTTTTAGGATCTATCCACTGTAACTTTGACACAGACCTGCAGCGCAGTGGTGGCAAAACCGATGGATCAAAAGATGTCGGACCTAGGTAGCTTCACTATTCCATGCACAGTTGGAAGTTATGCCTTTGCAAAGGCGTTGTGTGATTTGGGAGCCAACATAAATTTGATGTCGCTGGCTGTGTACATCAAACTGGACATTGGTAGAGTTAGGCCAACTTCGATGCTGCTACAGCTTGCTGACCGCACAGTGAAGAGGCCCACTGGTATTCTTGATGATGTGTTGGTACAAGTGGGGAAATTCGTGTTCCCTGTAGACTTTGTTATCTTGGATTGTCAGGTGGATGAGGAGATACCCCTTATTTTAGGGAGACCATTTTTAGCCACCGGGAGAGCACTGATCGACTGTGAAACTGGGGAATTAAAAATGAGATTGAACGATGAAGAAGTCATATTCAATGTTAAGCAATCTATGAGGAGACCCAGTGAATATGTTAATTGCTCTGTAGTGGAAGCAGTGGATGTAATCCTGCAAGAAGATGATATGACCCTAACTGTAAAAGATCCATTGGAGGCATGTCTGACGAATTTAGAAGAAATGGATGGTGAAGGGTTAGCTGAATTGGTCATGGCACTGGAAGGCCGAGGATTTTGGTCAAGGGAACCTCAGTTCGAGTCCCTTGAGCTAGAAAAAAGGGTCACTCCTCCAGCAAAGCCATCAATAGAGGAACCATCCAAGTTGGAACTGAAGCCACTCCCAGATCACCTCAGGTATGTGTTCTTAGGCCCTGAT
The DNA here is from genome assembly GCF_000715075.1 of Nicotiana tabacum. Lineage (NCBI taxonomy): Eukaryota > Viridiplantae > Streptophyta > Magnoliopsida > Solanales > Solanaceae > Nicotiana > Nicotiana tabacum. Next base: position 202,448,048 of record NC_134087.1, read on the forward strand.
TCGACCTTGTCTATTATCATATCATCCGGTTTGTTAGATGTGCAGGTAGAATGGCTCGTACAGGTACTGTAGGAAAACAAGACTGCCATTGGTTGGACCATGGCAGACATAAAGGGTATCAGCCCAGCCTTCTGTATGCATAAGATTCTCCTGGAAGAGGGCCACAGACCTTCCAGGGAGCACCAGCGAAGACTGAACCCAAACATGAAAGAGGTTGTAAAGAAAGAAGTAATCAAATGGTTAGATGCGGGAATCATCTTCCCTATCTCTGATAGTAATTGGGTTAGCCCTGTCCAATGTGTGCCGAAAAGGGGGGAATGACTGTTGCAAAAAATGAGAACAATGAGTTGATTTCAACTCGTACAGTCACAGGGTGGCGTATCTACATGGATTACATGAAATTGAACACAGCCACCCAGAAGGACTATTTCCCCTTGCCTTTCATTGACCAAATGTTGGACAGGCTTGTTGGGCGATCACACTTCTGTTTCTTGGATGGATATTCGGGGTACAATCAGATATCAATAGCCCCCGAAGATAGAGAGAAAACGTCATCCACCTGTCCATATGGCATCTTTGCCTTTCGGAGAATGCCTTTTGGACTTTGTAATGCACCTGCGACTTTTCAACGGTGCATGTTAGCCATCTTCACATACATGGTGGAGGATATTATGGAGGGCTTTATGGATGATTTCTCCGTGGTGGGAGATTCATTCAAAGACTGTCTTCACAACTTAAGGAGAGTGCTTAAAAGATGTGTGGAGACAAACTTAGTGCTAAACTGGGAGAAGTGCCATTTTATGGTATAAGAAGGTATAGTCCTGGGGCATCGAGTGTCCAGTAAAGAAATTGAGGTCGACCATGCTAAGGTTGACGTGATTGAGAAGTTACCAACGCCCACTTCAGTCAAGGGGGTGAGAAGTTTTCTTGGACACGCTGGGTTCTACCAGTGTTTCATAAAAGATTTTTCCAAAATTGCTAACCCATTATGCAAACTCCTTGAAAAGGATCAGCCCTTTGTGTTTTTTAATAATTGCAGGTTGGCATTTGAGGAACTGAAGAAGAGATTGATCACTGCACCCATCATTGTTGCACCCAACTGGGAGCAACCATTTGAGCTCATGTGTGATGCCAGCGACTATGCTATAGGAGCAGTCTTGGGGCAGCGAAAAGATAAGCTGATGCACCCGATTTACTATACAAGCAGAACGCTAAATGGTGCACAACTCAATTACACAGTGACGGAAAAGGAGATGTTGGCGGTGGTATTTGCGTTTGACAAGTTCCAATCATATCTGATTGGTTCCAAGGTAATTGTATACACTGGCCATGCGGCACTCAAGTACCTAATTGAGAAAAAGGAGTCTAAGTCGCGCCTAATTCGTTGGGTGCTACTGTTGCAAGAATTATACCTCGAAATTCGTGACCGTAAGGGCACAGAAAATCAAGTCGCTGATCATCTATCGCAACTTGAAGGAGCTGAAAAATCAGTCGAGGTCGAAGAGATCCTGGAAATCTTTCCAGACGAGCAGCTGCTCGCAGCCAGTCTTGAGGATGCGCCATGGTTTGCAGATTTTGCAAACTACCTGGCCTGCGGTATTGTTCCCTATGATCTTTCATCTATCCAAAAGAAAAGGTTTTATCGTGATTGCCGCATGTATATTGGGACGATCCTTATTTGTTTAGAATCTGTGTTGATAATATAATCCGGGGGTGTGTCCCCGAGATAGAGCAATCTTCTGTTTTGCAGGCTTGTCACGCATCAGCATATGGAGGACATTTTGGAGGAGCCAGGACAGCTGCAAAAGTGCTAGAGGCCGGGTTCTTTTGGCCAACAGTGTTTAGAGATGCACACCTATGGGTGAAGGGCTGCGACGAATGTCAGCAAACCGGGAACATTTCCCGTCGCCATGAGATGCCCATGAACCTGATTCAAGAGGTAGATGTATTTTATGTTTGGGGGATTGACTTCATGGGCCCCTTCGTCAACTCATTTGGCAATAATACATACTTGTTGCTGTGGATTACGTGTCTAAATGGGTGAAAGCTGCAGCGTTGCCCACTAATGATGCAAGAGTGGTGATAGGTTTTGTGAAAAAGAAAATATTCACCCGATTTGGGATACCAAGAGCGATCATCAATGATGGAGGCACTCACTTATGTAATAGAGCCTTCGAGAAATTGCTTGTAAAGTAAGATGTACGCCACAAGGTGTCTACCCCTTACCATCCGCAAACCAGTGGGCAGGTTGAAGTGTCCAACAAGGAGATAAAAAGTGTACTAACCAAGACGGTGAATGCCATACGAACTGATTGGGCAAATAAGCTTGATGACGCACTCTGGGCCTATAGGACTGCGTTCTCACCGTACAAGTTGGTATTTGGGAAACCCTGTCACCTGCCTGTGGAGCTAGAACATCGAGGTTGGTGGGCACTGAAACAATTGAACATGGATCCCGAAGCAGCTGGACAAAATCGACTGACAGAGTTGCATCAGCTGGAAGAATTTAGATATCAAGCCTTTGCAAGCATAAGGCTCTACAAGGAAAGAATGAAGAAGATGCATGATAAGCACATTGCGGACAGAAATTTCAAACCCGGTGACAAGGTATTATTGTATAATTCAAGGTTGAGATTGTTTCCGGGTAAGTTAAAGTCCCGATGGTCAGGACCATTTAGAGTGGTGCAAATGTTCACAAGTGGAGTTGTTGAAATTGAGTCAGAAGATGGGACAAACAAGTTCTCAGTAAATGGGCAAAGGTTGAAACATTACCTTGGAAGAGCTGAAGAAAAAGGGAATACAGTGGTGATCAATTTGAAAGAACCTCAGTACGCGAATGAGGAGTGAAGGCTCAACCACTTGCGTCGTGTCGCGACGTTAAATCAGGCGTTGTGTGGAAGGCAAGACACGAATGTGTTGTAAGTGTAGTATGTAACTTTGTGTTTAGAAAAAAAAAAAACAAAAACAAAAAGTTGCCAACCGCGACCGCGGCCATGACCGCGGGAGACACTACCTGGCGACGTAAAGTCGTCGCTGCCGCGACGTCGACCGCGGTGCTGACCGCGAAAATCACTGAAGCATTGCAGTTCCTCTGCGACCGCGGCGTAGACCGCGGTGTCGACCGTAGGAGACTCTGCGCGCACCGCGGACACGATCGCGGTCGGGTACCAGACGGTATATATTTTTTTTTCTTTTCGTTTTTCTTCAATATTTTTTTCTTCTTCTTACATTCAAATTGAAAATAAAATCACACCCCCACCCCTCTTTCCCTAAATCAAACATAACTCCCCCCCCCCCCCAAAGTCCCCTAATCCATCTCTCTCTCTCTAAACCTTAACCCTCCCCTCCATACTCTCTTCTTCTTCTTCCTCCTTCACAATCACTCCCATCTTTTTCCTCTAAGGTATGATTCCGACCCCCTTCTCTTTTCTTTCTATTTTTTCTTTGTTTTTGTTGCATTATGCTAGTTAATGTTGTTCTAATGTAGTGTTAGTGATAGGATTTTGTTTTGTTTAGTTCTTCTTCTTTTTAGTGTAATTTCGTTTTAGCATATGTTTGGTGAAGGGGCTGTGTTTTGAATGTTTGGAATGGTGTTGTTGGTGGGTGATGGTTAACAAAAAGTGTGGAATGTATGGGTGTAGTAGATAGTTGAATTGGGGAAGTTTTCTTGATTCCCTTGGGGCCATGAACATGAAGAAAATGCCTTGCCCACAATATGTTTGAGAAATTGCCTCAATAGTGATATAAGGAGATGTTGTGACATGGTTGTGGTGAAGTCTGAGTAACCACCCATAGTCACACATTTTAGGCTCATCCTAATACGTGTTTCTCTATTTTGACAAGTATTATGAGTTCAGCCCGTAAGAGAAGAAACACCGGGTCCTCTGCTAGTGGCCTAGTAGGCTCCTCACGAGCTAGGGGCCAAACCAGTGCACCACGGTTTGATAGCACTCGGTTCGTCTCTACAGAAGCAGAGGCACGGTACAATCAGAAACTTGCCAAGAAGTTACTCCATGAGGTCCATATCGACAGAAAGGCTTTGGTGAAGGAATGCCCCAATATGTTTGATGAGCTACGGAGGTGTCGGCTGGACATCTTCTTTGAGGCTCCCGAGGAAGCCAATATTCAGCTAGTAAGGGAGTTCTATGCAAACCTGCCAGAACACGAGGACAAGGTTGTGACTGTGCGCAACACCCCGGTTAATACTGCTATAGAGGTCATCCGCAGGGTGTATCGCCTCCCCGCATTCACGAGTGATGATCATTACATCATGGCTAGTCGCCCGATGGTTGACTGGGATAGAATTCTGGAGGTCATCTGTATACCTGGCAGACATCCCAAATGGGTAGCACAACCGACGACTCTGCATTCCAAGTCTCTTACTTGGGAGGCCAAATGTTGGCTCACTGTCATCACCACTCGGTTGCTACCATCCAGCAATACCACCGATGTAAATGGGCCACAGGCCGCTATGATCTACTGCTTCATGACTCACCAAGGGTTTGATGTCGCCCGAGTCCTCTCTAAAGAAATGTTCATCCGATCGCCCGAACTAAGCAAAGGCCACTACTTCCCTTCGCTTGTCACCCGTATATGCTGCCTTGCTAATGTTCGTGAGAACTCCCGGGTTGATGGGAAATTACCTATAAAAACCCCTTTCCGGGCGAGAAAAATTGGGCAAGAGGGACGAGAGTCAATACAACGCAATGATGACTCGTCTGATGAGAGTCTGAGGATGATTCTGATATTGCTGAAGCTACTGAGATCACAGCCCCTCCTAGAGGGGATGAGGCAGGATCGTCACAGCCACACCGGAGCACTCGGATGGATGCTTTGGAGCGGGAAATGACTGGACTGCGGACCTCCATTACCGACTTGGGGTCCCGCATGGATGTTGTGGCTGACGGACAGGTGAAGTCGGAAAAGAAATTCATGGGTTGGTTGAGAGCACTGGGTTGCGCCTGCAACGTGAACCCAGACACAGTTTCAGATCAAGAGTGACCCTTCAGGGAAGTTTCTTTACCTCACTGCTTTTTATATTGTCAAGCCATGGGGACATGTCTTAATTTTAAGTGTGGGGTGGGGGACTTCGTTGTATGTTATACTTGTGAATATTATCTATTTGTTGTTCTTGGTTTTGTTTTGTGTTAGTGACTTTAGAAATAGAGTAATAGCTTTTTTAGGAAGTGAAAATAGAAACGACTTGTCCCGACGATGGATCTCTTTCGGTGGGGTTCTTGAGGGACTAAGTCGAGAATTTTTTTTTGAAATATAAAGACTATTCCTAATGACAGATACTTTAGACAATTTTCTTGAGGGAAACTAGTCTACAGAAAACACCAAAAAGATTTTTTTTTATTTCTTAGGTAGTGTAGTAACTCCCCCTTGGTTTTTCTTTGGGCCACGGTTCTTTTCCAAGGGTTTAGCTTGAACCAGGTATAGGTAGATTTTTTTTGTTTTAGGTTAGGATTAATGGGTGACGAGCTTAAAATTGAAGAAGAAAAACCCTTAGCGTTCTTACACCCGAACACGATAGACGCTAGAGTGTAGCGCTTAGCTTCAAGGGTTGAATCTTGTTTAAGTGCCTTAAAAATTGTATGTTTGTACCTAACTTAAACACTCAAAAGAGAATGTTTTGATAAACTAATCCGGAGTGAGTCATGTGCCATATGGGTGTGAGTATCATTGTATTCCATGTTGTACATTTGATGCCTAGAACTTGCCATGTGTGTTTGCAAAGCGAAATAGTAGCTTTATTCAGTTTTAGAAGTGATATAAGCATTTCTTTGTTGAGCCAGACATATAAAGTGAACCCACCTGAATGCATTACATCTTAGTTAACCCTGTTGAGCCTATAAGCCTGTTTCTTGGGCAACCACAATGTGAAGCTTAACCACTTGTTTGAATAGCCTGCTGTTTGAACCAATTTTCCTCCCTCTCACTAAGCACTAGATTGGTATTGAGATTATGTAAAAACAAAAGTGTGGGGTGGTGGTTTGGTTTTTGAAGTGGAACCACGAAAATAGAGAAAAGGTGCAGAATGTGAAGCGTAAAAAGAAAAGCACCACGAAAAAAAAAGTTCATATATTTTGTAGTGATTAATAAGTGGTAGCTTGTACAAATTGCACCTAATATATGGGGATGTTTAAATAAATATGGTGGAGTGTTGGCTTACAAAATGATGATTTTTAAATTCAACGTAATTGTATTAAAAGTGCTTAGGGAGGTTAGTCACTATATCCAAATGTATCCTACCCGTCCCTTAGCCTACATTACAACCAAATAAAGTCCTATTTATCTTAGACTGAGTGGGGCTCGATTAGTCGAGTACTACACTAGGGGCAAGCCTATGGTGCATCTTTGTGGCATGTGAATGTTCTTTTGGAGAGTGAGCGAATTCTGTCTATTTGAGTTCCTAATTGTTATCACTATCATTATATATATGGAACTACTCTCTTGTGTGATGTGAGGGCATGTGATCCACAAAGAAAAGGTACATCTATTGTGTAGAGTGGTTTGAGTAAGTGCAAATGTTACAGGGTACGAAAAACTTGATTCTTGAGGTAAAAGTTGTTCACTACTAGGTGTAACTCTTGTGAAATGTTCATGGCATGAGTCGTTGAGGGAAAAGCATATGGAATGAATTTTTATGGAGTGTGGTGAATTGCTCGAGGACTAGCAATAATTTAAGTGTGGGGTGTTGATAATAGGCTATATAGTTGTTATTTACACCATAATTGCCTATGCTTTGTTGTTGTTTTATAATGTAAGTTGCCAATAAAATGCTTCAATTAATGCTATTTGGTTTCGCAGGGAATATAAGATGTGAGGAAGCAACATGAAGTGTTTAGAGACAATAACGTGAAGAAAACACTCACTCAAGAAGTACCCAAACACAAAAGAGCAAAAAGAGAAGGAACACGGAGACAAAAAAGCCCAGCATACTCACCGCGGTCCGCGCCGCGGTTGGAGTCAGTGTTCTCCGCGGTCAGTGTCGCGGTCGACGCCGCGGCGGCATATTCACAGTCCAGAAATTTAAGGGACCAAAGTGTCAATTGGGAAAAGTTTTTGTAAAACCCTTATAAGATGTAGGAAACTCGCCCAAGAAAGGAGGGCTTATTTTGAGATTACTTTTGCAAGAAGAACAAGTGTGAGAGATCACCCAAAACATCATAGTTCTTATTCTCTTCTATTTTTCTGGAAATTTTCCATTATGAATATTTTCGTAGTTTATTCTTACATTGTCATGAGTAGCTAAATACTTTAATCTAAGTTTTTGGTGAAACCCGTTGGGGATGACTTGGTTGTTATATTAATATAATTTGAATTGGTTGTTAATCTCTATTTGTTCATCTACGTTTTGATTGTGGTTAGTTGAAAGGGCCCTCAATTATCCGTTCCTATTTATTATGTATCTTCTTGAGAGAGAGTGCATATTTAGGTAGTTGAACAACACTCCCGGAGTATAGACGAGAGTCATAACCGAGGGTTTAGAGATTGGATTAGAGATAACGATACCTCGGGTGCAATCTAAAAGAACGGTAATGTGAATCTAGCTAGCGTAGCTTGAGAGAGTGCGTCTAGTAAATTATCATAATTGCTTGAGAGAGATTTATGATAGCCGGAGAGTTCTTGATTGATAGAGACAACTAAGGCATCGCTATAAGAAACGTACAACCAAGGAAATCACCAACGGGGGAAACCATTACCTTAGACCTTATTCCAACTGTTTACACATCAAGCATAGTTAATTTTCAGCTGTTAATTATTTTCAGACTTTAGTTGTTAAAAATATCATCAATTGTGAATTACAAGTTTGGGGAAATTGATTCTGTGAATTTAGTAAATCCGTCAAAAGTAATTGATAGGTTAATTCTCTGCGGTTCGACTCTGGGCAGAATTACTCAGATTATATTTGCTATGTCCGTGTGTGTCTTTGTATAAGGCATAGTTTGGCGTTATCAATAATCTATGTCTTTTATTTGCTTATCTAACGTCATTAATCACCCGTATTGAATTAAATCATGTATCCTTAAAATCGCGTGCAAATTCAATTGTTATCCATATTTAAGGGTAAACAGAGCACACAAGGCAATTCAGTGCACGAAACATCTCACAGTGACGCAGGGTTCGAGGAAGGATTGCACTCTAAGGGTTGTGATATAGATGGCATACCCTAATATATGAAAACATTAGTGGCTGCTTCCACATCTCGAACTTTGACCTATAGGTTGAAAATAGAAAGTATCTTGAAAAGGAGTGTTATTCCGTTCATTAGTCTTAAGCTATGTGAATCTGGATTAGTTAGAACTCCAAATACGAATACAAACATCGAATGAGAAGGCAAAAAATTGCATTAGCTTTTTACGTTTTGATACATGATAAAAGCCTTCTGTAACCACAGTATTCTTTTACCAGCCTAGAGTACAAGAAGAAGTTTGGTCAGTTATTATTACAAGATAAGAAAAGGATGTTACAAGAAGATAATCAGTTGATTCTTCCAAGATTATGCATATGTGGTAAACCAAAGCCAATGAATAACTCCAAAATAGTACTGACATTATAAGCTTTTGGATTTGCAGCATTAAATTACTAGGGGTTAAAAAAAAAAGCACTAAAAATAGACTCAGGATGACAGTTACAAAAATGAAGAGTAGTTGGTCATAGAATTACAGAGTTTGATCTTGGTATGAACCAATAAATTTTCATCATCACTGCATACAGTACTTCTTCATGATAAATAGTACTACTAGGTATCAACTGTGTATAAATATAATTCGTTTGGTCTTAATATTAGTCGTTGGAATTTATTTTGAAATATTTTATGTATGTGAAAAATAAGATGTTATTTATTATTTTTTTCTCCAAATTTATGCTTACAGTTTCAATTAGCGGAGTGTTTATTAAAATACATGTTTTACGGGAGATAAAATAGTTTGGAGAAATACTCTTATGCTTAAGATTATCTTAAAAGCGAAATAATACAAATATAAGGAGCAGGGTAGAGGCGTAGGGCTAAGTGGAGGAAAGGAATTCAATCTCCTTAGTTAAAAAATTATACTGCGCAATAACACAAAGACGGTTTTTTTTTATTATATATAAATTATTGAATCTCCATGAAATAAGGAAAAAGTCAAGTGAAATGAGAAAGGGACTTCAAAATTACTTTAAGTCGTATGATTCAAATTCCAAGCGTGACATTTTTTTATGAAGTTGCTTGTACAAATTCTTGCCTTCGCCATTGATTAAAATGGTATAACTCAAAATAAATCTGTTTGTAGCCGTTGCTATATATATCCTTACCTAAAGCTAAGTATAACGAGAAGTACAACTTGAGAATACGAAATCTGGTGCTAAGTCAAGAAAGGATGTCTTTATGTAGGGAATATGTACCTCTAAATTTGTCCAAGCATTCACGAGAGTGTAAACCCTCTGATGAGTGCTCTTCACACAAACAAAAGTATCTTTCTTACAATTACTTTTGACAGTGCTCTAAGCCTAAGGTTACTAATCATTTATACATTACTAAGTATTTCAGTATTGGAGTAACAATAAAATTATCTTTGTATGACCCATAAGTCATGGATTTGAATCGTGGAAGAAGCCACTAATCCTTACATTACACTCCTAGGGGTGCGACCCTTTCCCGGACCCTACTGTGAATACGAAATACTTTGTCCATCGGGGCATAAGTTGACCCAAACACTACTGTCCCAATAACTTAATTAGTCCAAATCCTGTATTTATCTTAAAATATTTATTAAATATATATAAATTATTAATTTAGATCTCAGTAATTTAAAAAGTGCATAATCTAAACTCATAAATTTCAAATTCTTTTGCGGATGACATAGTCCTGATTGATGAGACGCGAGGTGGCGTTAAGCAAAGGCTGGAGGTCTGGAGACATACTCTAGAGTCTAAGAGTTTCAAGTTGTGCAGGACCAAGATAGAATACTTGGAGTGCAAGTTCAGTGGCATTACCCAGGAGGCGGGCGGGGATGTGAGACTCGATACACAAGTCATTCCCAAGAGAGAGAGTTTCAAATATCTAGGATCTATAATTCAGATGAATGGGGAGATAAATGAGGATGTTACTCACCGTATCGGAGTAGGATGGACGAAGTGGAGGCTCGCTTCCGGTGTCTTGTGTGATAAGAATGTGCCGCTGAAACTTAAGGGTAAGTTCTACAAGGTAGTGGTCAGACCGACTATGTTGTATGGGGCAGAGTGTTGGCCAGTCAAAAAGTCACATATCCCGCATATGAAAGTAGCAGAAATGAGGATGTTGAGATGGATGTATGGGCATACTAAATTGGATAGAATTAGGAATGAAGTTATTCGGGACAAGGTGGGAGTGGCCTCTGTGGAGGCAAAGATGCGTGAGGCAAGGTTGAGATGATTTGGGCATGTTAAGAGGAGAAGCACAGATGCCCCAGTCAGGAGATGTGAGAGGTTAGCCTTGGGAGGTGAGAGGAGGGATAGAGATAGACCTAAGAAGTCTTGGGGTGAAGTGATCAGGCAGGACACATCGCAACTTGAGCTGACCGAGGATATGACCCTAGATAGAAGGGTGTGGAGGTAGAAGATTAGGATGGAAGATTAGTAGGTAGTTGGGCGGTTCCCTTTGTCTTCCCTATTTCGATAGTATTAGTACTAGTATGATACCCTTTTTTCCTTAGTTTGCTATTGTCGCGTGTCTTGTTCTGTTACTACTTACCTTCAGTAATTCCGTAGTTTGCTAGCAGGACTTCATCATACACTTGCTATCAGGGCTTCCTTCACCTTCTTTAGCCGAGGGGCATTCGGAAACAGTCTCCCTACATCCTACCCTCCCCAGACCTCACTTGGTGGGATTATATTGGATAGTTGTTGTTGGTGTTGTATAAACTTCAAATCCCTAACTTAGTTTTACTCCCGTGCGAGTACTAGCTCACCCACCTCACTCACTCTACCCCACCCTACAATTATTTGTTTAATTAAGACACTGTGCTCTATAAAGTAATTTCCTTCTCTTTTTCATCTTTAGTATTCCTTTATCTTTCTTGAGTTTCTGATTGTAGAAAGTTGAAAGTTACAAGCGTTTCAGTTTTCTATATAGAATCTAATTCTCTTTATTGAATCCTAATGAAGGTCTAAGTGGGAGCGCATTTCCTCGAGCTTTGACTGTTTATCTAATTATAATTCACTCTTTTCCCCCCTTTTCCTTTGCTTTTTGCAATTATTTTCGTTTTTTTAGGCACAGCAATTTCTCATTTGCTTCCTTTAAAATTGTTTAATTAGGTTTAGCTTACAGCCTATTCTACCAAGCTGCTTTTATTTTTAATTATTTGGTGAATCTTAACTAGTGTTTTAAAAGGCGCGCGTGTGAGACGGGACATTTTATTTAACGCGGGACGTGGAGTAAGCCCCATCGATCTTTAAATTTTTTAATTAATAAAATAACATAATAACCGTAAAAAAATATTTAAAGTACATGAAAATTTAAAGAAAATTTAAAAAATTTAATAACTGACAAAAATAAAATATCTAGTATTTTTTGTATAAATATAAATTTAATCATTCATTTATTAAAGAATTCTAAGAGTCAACAATGCTAATTAGAAAATTTAATGCATAATTTGCGCTAGAAATTATTAAGCGAGCCACGAACATTGAGTGTTAGCGGTATATGGGACGCATAGTTGGGCTGCTTGAGACATACTCTCACAGAACTAAACCACACGAACCTTGGCAGGTGGCCCCCGCCTCGGAGCGAGTCCCGATACAAGTCCCAAGAAAGTCTTTAAAACACTGATCTTGACAACTATTACAAATCTACCTATATTGCCATTTGCCTTGTTGGCAAATTCAAAAAAAAAAAAAGATGCAAGTTAAAGAGGGAATTGATTCTTTTCGTTTTTTTTGGGGGGGGGGGGGGGGAGGCAATTAATTTCTCATTTGTTCTCTTTGAGTTAGCGTTTGGACATAGATTTGGTTGAAATTTAAAAAAATAATTTTTAAAGTAGTTTTGAAAAATAATTACTAAAAGTTGAAATTATGTTTGGATATACATTAAATTTGAAAAAAAATTGAAGTTTTGTGCGTGGGAGAAAATATTTCACCCAAAAACTACCCTAAACTAGATTTGGAAATTTGAAAAATAATTTCAGAAATTTTTCAAAAACAGATCACTAAACTATGAACAACAATAAACCAGTTAAAAGATAATTAAAATCTTTTTTCAACAAGTAAGCAGATAATTGACAGGCAATTAAGGAAAAATAAACACGTAAAGGTTCGCCCCTCGGGCACTATATCAACAAAAATGCCTCTCGAGCAACATCTAAGAACAATACCAGCCCCTCTTTTCAAAAAAAAAAAAATTGAAAAAAAGTTGCCAAAATGTATGGCCAAACGGAAGCTAAAATTCTTTAGGTTTAGCTCACAGCCTATTCTACTAAGCTGCTTTTATTTTATTTCCAAATATATATATATTGATGGATTCTACCCAAATCTTTGAATTTGAATATCAACTTTAAGTGATAAGGTAAGTACCTACTTCTTTGGCTGTAAACGATAAACGTAGCTGAATTTGGATTCCAAACGATCTTTTCCATCCTTAGAAGGAGTCTTACTTATCATTGTCATTTCATTTAAGTGGTATTTTATAAAAAGATATTCAAAAAATTAGGTCAATTGAAAATTATTGCACGTATTCCTACATAAAAACACTAATTGATAATAACATAAAATACAGTAATCTGTTATAACAAGATAAATTACATCGATCTATATCTACACAGACCTTTACACAAAATTACATTAATTTTTCGTGGGCAACCAATAAATTGAAGTAAGAGTACATTATGTTCCGGACCCTGTAAAATACTACCGTAATCGTACCGGATCATTCGAAAATGCACTAATTTTGAAGGATTCTACACACACCCGACGATATTTTCGGAGAGTCCGAACAACATGGAGAGTACATGTATATTAATTAATTATCATAGTTAAGTGTATAAATAAACTTATCCTATACCCATTTCAACATACATATAATGTGTATTACTAAATACTTAAGCCCCCGTTTGGCCATAAATTTTGTTAATTTTTTTTGGCAAATACTTGTTTGTTTATAAATTTTATTCATATTTTGACAAATTTCCAAATCTCAAAACCAGCTCAAGAGCTATTTTTGGCCCAAAATATTAACAATTTAATTTTTTTTTTTTTTAAAAACAAAAACTGCACCAACCTTATGTATCTTTTAAAAAAAACCCAATTTCTGTTATTATGACCCAATTAATCCATATTTACCCATTTTTTTCTCATTAAACTCGTGTGGCTTTGCTCTTCTCTATAAACATAAGAAAACCTTCGCCAAAGTTGTTGTGGCAATATGTGGCAATCCACCGCAAAGACAAAATTTGAAGGTAATTTGCTAATGTTTGTAGAAATTTCTTCAGATTTGTTTCGCTTGTTTTGTATGAATTTTCTTCATATTTGTTTCGCTTGTTTTGTATAAATTTTTTCAGAGTTGTTGGATAATTTTATTAACTTTTAAAACTTACGAGAATAAGTCACATTTTATATTATTTTTTTTTTAAAAAAAAAGAAATATATTTTGAAAAATTATGTCAAATTTTTTTATCTTCAAATCAAGCTTCACCCAAATCAAATTTTGTAAAATAGATTTGGTAATCTATGGCCAAAAACTAGCTTATAGACATTGAAATATGTGAATAGGTTTGAACTTCATTTTCATACTACTACCTTTTTTCTTCCTTTTGCAGTTCTTTATATGACAACTTTTCAACCATATGGCAAAATCCTGGATTTTCTCTCCCTCTCATTTTCACTCTTTTAAAAGCCTTTCCGTTATATCTTTTTCCCTTAGTTAATTTCCATTGTCTTCTCCCTCCTTCCTTCCTTCACCCCCACCCCCCTTCTCACCCCACCTCCACCCCCACCTCACCCACAAAACACAAACTCTTCAAAAAATGGGCAAAGCAATAAGGTGGTTGAAGGGGTTGTTTGGGATAAGAAAATTAGAGAATAACCACAAAGAAACTGAAGAAAAGGACAGAATTAGTACTACATGTTTTGGCCATTCAGGTAGAGACACCACCACCGCCACCGTCACCGCCACTGCCACCGCTATCTCCGCCGCTGCAGGAGGATTGTGTCACAACCCCACCACTATACCACCAAATATTACACCTGCTGAAGCTGCGTGGTTAAGTTCTTTTTATGGTCAAGATTCTGATAAGGAACAAAGCAAACATGCAATTGCAGTGGCAGCAGCCACCGCTGCTGCAGCTGATGCTGCTGTCGCCGCCGCGCAAGCGGCGGTGGCAGTGGTTAGATTAACTAGTCAAAGCAGAAACACTGCCGTGTTTGGCCGTGAAAAGTGGGCTGCTACTAAGATTCAAACCGTCTTCCGTGGATTCTTGGTACTTACAAAATCTCATAATAATTGCTTAATCATATGTTCATACTATAGTACTACCTCTTTATTTAATGTAACTCATTAATATGGTAGCCTTTGTATTTTTAATTAAAGTACTTAGGGGTCGTTTGGTTTTCAAGTATTATAATCCTGGAATTATAATTCGGAGATTAGAATTTCACATTGTATATAACATAGCTATTATCAAGATTTTGATATAAAATTTATCCCGATATTAGCTAATGTGCACAACTAAATATGAAATAAATATAATTTTAAATTTTATACTAAAACTTGGTATCCTTATCCCGTTTACAAAACGACCTCTTATAGTGGTGTTATCCGTCTTAATTCTTTTTATTGGTCAAATACCTAAAAATATTTTTTACTTTTCGGGTATTTAGAATCTTTATCTGTTGTAATATCATATTGAATTTTACTCTACTAAAAACAGAAATTAGCGACAGATAAATTTAATAGCTAAACAACGAAATCTAGCACTATTAGCGATAAATTATCAAAAAAATTTATTAGCTACGAGCAATATAGCGACAAATCATTGGCGACGAACTTCATACCTAATTTCAATTTTTTTAGTAGTGTTATGACCATCCTATTTAAAAGTTTTAGTCGTTAGAGACATAATAATTTTTATTACTTAATTATATTATGTCTGTCTGATTTTCTGATAATTTTTTTTTAATGAATTTTTGTTGTTTAAATGTGAAACAGGCAAGAAAGGCATTGAGAGCATTAAAAGGATTAGTGAAACTACAAGCATTGGTTAGGGGTTATTTGGTAAGAAAGCAAGCCACTGCTACACTTCATAGTATGCAAGCTTTAATGAGAGCACAAGCTAGTGTTCGTGCCCAAAAATCTCGAGGAGGTTTCTTCATAAATAATCAAAATTCTCATCCCCAATTTCAAGCCAGAAAATCAATTGTAAGTCCCTTAATTTAACTTTTTAAAAATTTAATGTTGTTAACATACGGGTAAACTGGTAAAGTTGTTGTCTAATGACCAAAAAGTCACGGGTTCGAGCTATGAAAACAACCTCTTGCAGAAATGCAGGGTGAGGTTGCGTACAATAGACTCGTGTAGTCCGGCACTTTCCCGAACCCGCGCATAGCGGAAGCTTAATGCATCGTGCTGCCCTTTAATATTGTTAACATACAACGAATTCAGAATCTCGAATTAGTGAGTTCTGAATGATTATAAAATCTTATTATATGTTTGTATACTTTACAATAAATTCTTTTTTGTGTATGTATATATCGTTAAACGTGGAATCAGCCAGCAATACTTGTATCAGGATAGGTTGCCTACATCACACCCTTTTGAGGTGCAGCTCTTCTCCGGATTCTTGCGTGAATACGGAAAGCTTAACTTTGTGCCCCAAACTGTCCTTTTTATATATTGTTGAACGTGCAGAACACGTCCTAGATCTGCCTCTAACTTCCGACTTAATTTGTAGGAACGTTTTGAGGAATCAAGAAGTGGCCATACAATGCAAAGTCATAGCAGAAGGCTATCTGCATCATTTGAGGCTAATAACATAAATGCAAGTGAAGAAAGTGCAAAAATTGTGGAAATGGACACTGGAAGACCAAAATCAAGATCCAGAAGAACAAACACTTGGGTTTCTTCTGATTCTTGTGATGATTCTTTCAAACCAATGCCAGAATTTGCAGATTTAGCCATAACAGCCCAAAGTACACCAAGGTTTGCAAATTCTTGTGGTTCTAACACGCCAATTACACCAGCCAAAAGTGTGTGTGGGGAAAGCTATTATTTTAGGAATAATAATTATTATTATGACAATAATAATAATTATTATTATCCTAATTACATGGCTAAAACACAATCATTTAAGGCTAAATTAAGGTCCCAAAGTGCTCCAAAACAAAGGCTAGAGCATGTAATTGGTCCTAAGATGAAAAAAGTGTCATTAAATGAAATGATGGAATCAAGGGCTTCTTTAAGTGGTGTAAAAATGCAAAGGTCATGTTCACAAGCTCAAGACAAAATCAATTTCAAGAATACTATTATGGGTAAACTTGGAAATTCAACAGAGTTCACAAGATTGCAAGAAAGTGAAAGAGACTATTCAAAATGATGAAAGTTTCAAGACAAAAAAATATTCCAAATATAGCACTTTTTTAAAGGCTATATTTTGTGGTTAACCTAGAAAGAGAATAGTTGATAGAGATAGAACAAAAGGGAATGTATGTAAAGTTATAGGCATGATGTGATTTAAGATTGCATTGAACAAGTTTTCGAGGTTGATTTTTAGTATTAGTAATAATTGTAATTATTAATCTAAAGCTTGTTTTATTTAACGACTAATCATGTGAACAATCATTTCCTTTGATTAATAATAGCTATTGTTACTAGATTTTGACTGGCCAAGCCACTATACTCTCGTATTGAGGAATATTAGTGCAATTTGATGTATCAAATCCTCATATGACACATGGATTTAAGTTATATAAACCAAACAATAACAACAATATACCCAGTGTAATTCCACAAATAGAATTTGAGAAGAATGTTGTGTACGAAAACATAACCTCTATCTTATAAAGACAGAAAAGCTATTTTCGATAGAGGCTCAAGAAAAGTGTAATCACAACATTTTTTAAAAAGAAATACGGTACTGAAGAAGCCATGAAAAGAGAAATAGTAATCACAACCATAAAAATAAGATAATCAAAATAAAAAAAATGAAAAAACCAACAAATAGTAATATTTTTTTTAAAAAAAATTCCCTCCCAATTTAGAAGGATTTATAGTATTTTCACACTTCTCCTCCAGCGTAACTCGAGTCTAGAACTTAGCGGTTGTAAGTGAAAGTGTTTTACCAACTAAAAATATGAAACAACACTCTTACTATAAGTATGAAATAGCAATACAATAATTCAACTTGTGACAGGACGGGGTCAGTTTTGTGGCACATTACAGTTTTTTTTTTAAATGTCAAATCTTTCTAAGGATTTTTATTTTTGTATGTAGAGATTTGAATAGATTTCAAAAAAATTCTAAAACAAACAAATATAAGTTGACTAGAAACTATAATTAAAAAAAAGTTAATTCAAAAGTAAAATGCTTTGTTTCTAAATGAAGTCAATATAAGTATTTTAGAACACAAATGCCAATGCCACTTCTTGTCTTTTACGTGAAAGAATCAAATGTTTGTTAATAAGATGCATAAATAATTCCTCAAATTATGGGTAAAGTCAGTTTCATATATTTTTGAAAATAGGACAAGTTTGTTTGTCACTACGCCAAAATTCATGGTAGTTGGTTTCAAAATTCAAAATGTTAATGATTGGATAGAAGTTTATTATTTTTGGCTGAGAATAAGATAACTTTCAACATCATATGGCAAACATATTTGTTTGAATTTATTTGTCAACTTCTGGTATCACTTGTGACTTGTGGGAAAATAAACACTTCTAGTATGTGCGATGGGAGACGAAGTTTGAATTTTGAGTTTATGGATTCATAATTTTAGTAAAAAATAATTTGATGAGTTCTAAATAAATTGTCTATATATTTTAAGTAAATTTTTGACACGATACAGTGTTTGGGCCAAAATTATTGGGTTCTGACAAAATTCCTGTCTTGTTCGGTTTAATTATTAGTGTATTTTATTTTTTGTGATATTGTTAATTTAAATTCTTCTGTTCTTTTTTGGGTCAAAGCATCAAGGAAATGTAGGTTATGTCTGGTTGTAGATTTCACCTGCAAATAAAAATGTTTCAGTTTACAGGTTTGACGTCTGCTCGTGAAATTGAGAACAAATTTTGAAGGAAAAAAAGAATTTTAAGTCCAAGTTGTGGTTCTAAGGGTGTATTTCATGTAAAATTTTCAAGATTTCACTTGCAATTAGAAAGGTTTCGACTGCAAGATGATTTTCGTTAAAAAAAATTAGAAAAAAATATTTAAAATATATTTAAAAAAAAATATAAGTTGTAATGTAAAGGTGCATTTCATGTGAAAAATTTAAGTCTCGACTCAAGCCCATGGTACGTATTGTCCCTTTGGGCCTAGACTCGTACGGAATTTTTCTTTCGGGCTACACCACAACGAATTCTAAAAGCGCGCATACCGTGTGAACTTTGTCATGTCCTATAAAGCTCTTTACTTTTGTAACGACCCGACCTATCGTTTCGAGAGTTATAGCCCCGTTCCCCCATTCCCTACTTCTTTTGTGTTCTACAGTTGTATTATGATATATCGGATTAGTTGGTTCGGGTCCGATTTTGGAGTGAATTGAGACACTTAGTCTCTTATGTGAAAGCTTAAGTTGGAAAAGTTGACTGGATGTCGACTTATTTGTAAACGGCCTCAGAGTTGAATTTTGATGGTCCCATTAGCTCCGTTAGGTGATTTTGGACTTGGGAGCGCGTCCGGAATGTGATTTGGAGACCCGTGGTAGAATTAGGCTTGAATTGACGAAAGTTAAAATTTTGGTGATTTTGATCGGCAGTGAAAATTTTGATATCAGGGTCGGAATGGAATTTCGGAAGTTGAAGTAGATTCGTGGTGTCATTTTTGACTTTTGTGCAAACTTTGCGGCCATTCGGACGGGGTTTAGTGGGTTTCGGCATCGTTTGTGGAATTTGAAAGTTTAGAAGTTCTTAGGCTTGAATCCGAGTGTAATTTAGTGTTTTGGTGTTGTTTTGAGTGATTCGAAGATTCAACTAAGTTCGAACAATGTTATGAGACGTGTCAGCTGAAGATGCTGGTTATGGTATTTTCGCACCTGCGGCCCTGCAGAAACGAAGAGGAGCTCGCAAATGCGGGCAAGGCTGAGGTGGACTGGAAGCGCAGGTGCGAGATTAGGAATGCATATGCGGAATCGCAGATGCAGAAAAGGGCCTGGGAAGAAAGGATCGCAGAAGCGAGAAGGGGCGCAAATGCAGATTTTGGGAGAGTAAGTGGGATCCGCACCTGCGATGGAATTCCCGCAAATGCGGTTTTACTGGGCAGAAGGTATAAATAGAACTCTTCGGTATTTTTCCCCATTTTCACATCTTTGAGCTCGGATTTTAGGGGTTTTTAAGAGGAATTTCAAAGCAATTACTGAGGTGAGTTCCTTATGCTTGTCTATGTTCAATAATGGTGTTTCCCCACTGATTTTACACCTAGTTGGTGAACTTTTGAGGTGGAATCTAGGAGGTTAGAGCTTGAGAATTGGAGAGTGAGTTTTTGGGATTTGGAGGGGCAAATGATGTTGGATTTTGATGAAATTAGTATGGTTAGACTCGTGAGTGAATGGGCTTTCGGGTTTTGTGACTTTGGTTGGATTTCGAGACGTGGGCCCGGAGGCCGGGTTTGAGTCGATTTTGGATTTTGGTTATAATTTGGCATTTTTCTTGTGAAATTAGTTCCTTTAGACTATATTAATCATATTGTGTTGCTTGTGGCAAGATTCGGGATGCTCAGAGGTCGATTCGAGAGGCAAAGACATTGCGGAGTAGGATTTTCCTCGGATTGAGGTAAGTAACAGTTGTAAATCTAGTAATGAGGGTATGAAACTCCAGATTTGATATTATGTGATTATTTTGGGAGGTGACACACATGCTAGGTGATGGGTGTGTGGGTGTGCACCGAGAGGATTGTGACTTGATCCGTCCCGTAGAAACTATAAAGTTGAACAACATGTTGTTAGTTATATGCCCTCTATGTGTTATGGAAAATTAATTGTAAATCATGTTATAACCATGTTTGTATTATATGTTGGCACTGTTGGGCCCCATAGGGGCTGCGTTACATGTTGAATTGCCTTTTAAATGCTAATTGTATTTAGTCATAGTTTTTACTCGCATATCATATCTCAGTCTCTGTAATTCTATTCGATGCCTCATGTTATTGTTGTTTGGATTGATATTTTTTCTGATATCTGAGAGCCCGAGATACTGGAGAGATTGATGACTGAGTGAGGCCGAGGACCTGATTGTGAAGATATTTATGGGATCGGTTTGCACGCCGCAACAGATTTTATTGATTTATGCCATAATTGGCTTGTTATAGCGCTTGAGCTGAAGGAGCCCCTCTGGAGTCTGCACACCCCCAGTGAGCGCAGGTACCTACTAAGTGCGGGTGCCGAGTGCTGAGCGATTGTGAGGAATGAGTGATTGTGAGGTTGGAGTGATTGAGAGGACTGAGTGATGATTGCCCGAGGCGCAGTATATGATTTCATCATTATTGCACATAGTTGCCTTATAATCTTGCTTTGAAAACTGTTGAAAGATAATTTATCTGACTCTACTTGAACTTGATTTAAATCAACTGATTTGACTTAAACTCTGAACTGAAAGCGTGCCTACACTTTACCGAATTTTTATGAAAATAAACTGTATCTGCATAGCTCGTCACTACTTCTCAGTTCCCTATTTTTTTCTGTTACTTACTGAGTTGGTGTACTCACGTTAATCCCTACGCCTCGTGTGCAGATCCAGGAGTAGTTGATCGGAGAGGTTGTTGATAGTCCTCGCAGCAGTTTAGAGATAGCGAGGTAGCTGTCCGGCGTTCGCAGCCTTGCTTTTCTTCTTCCCTATCTTTCTTGAGTTGTATTTTGGATTTCAGACTATGTTAAATCTTGTTATTGTCGGACCAGTTCTATTAGATGCTCATGATTTAGTGACACCCCGATGTTTGGGGCTTCCGTTCAGTATTTCTATATTGAGTTTAACTCGTACTTATTTTATGAAAATCCTGTTATAAAAAGGTTTTTGGCTTATCATTTAATGAATTATTGAAGTATTGTGATAGTCGGCTAGCCTAGTACCATCGATAGGTGCCATCATGACAGGATTGAATTTAGGGTCGTGACAACTTTTCACCCATTCTGATGTGGGATTTGCCTAAGGTGACATGTGCACCCCTTCTTCAAAAGCTTGTCAGCCTAGAAGTTTGTCAGTCATGCTTCACCCGCCCTTATCAACTCGCCCTCCATCATGGGCCAGAGATTAATTTATTCTGTATTTGGTCGAATATTCGAATCCGAATTAGCAATTCCAGAATTTAATACTACAATTGTAAAATTATTCTATCTCACATTGAGGATATGATAATAATCCCCGGATTACTAAACATGGGATAAATACTAAAATGACGGAGATGCCTTCTCCATGGCTCTTCTCCCAAATCTTTTAAATGATCTAAAGTTAAAATTGAAGGACCCCTAATGAGCTTAAATATACAGGAGAAATTTAAAAATAGCCAGATTTATAAATGGTCACAAAAATAGCCACAATTTAAAAAGTAATCGAAATTTAGCCACTTTTCATGTAAAGATAAATCTGAACAAAAAATACTGTTCAAAATCCAAAAAATACTTCAGCATAATATACTGAAGTTCCAGCATAAGTATACTGGAACTCCAGCATATTATAATGGAGTTCCAGCATAAGTATACTGGAACTCCAGCATAATTTACTGGAGTTCCAGTATAATATACCGGTCCAGCATAATATGCTGGAAGTTTATACATAGGCGCTCCAATCTCCAATATATTATATTGGAACTTTCCGCGTGTTGGTATTCCAGCATAATATGTTGGAAGTTCATACATAGATGCACCAATCTCCAGTATATTATGCTGGAACTTTTTATATTGCAGCAATTGCGTCTAGTTCCTCAATGACTTTGCAAACGATGACTATTTTTGAACGACCAATCCGAAAACTGGCTAGCCCGTGGTATTTTTACTAAATATACTTTTCCTTCACACTTTTATCAAGGCCCATATCTAAATCATGGGTTCTTAGATTGCTAATTACTAATGAGTAATGCTAAACCATCATGAAATATAATCTACACGGTATATCGAGTGGAAATGCTAGTTAACTCCATATATCTTTGAAATATTTATTTTATCTTGTATACCTACTTTATAAAAGTTTATTACTTTTAAAATTTTTAATATCATTATATGCTATTAGATAAATCTCACCTTTTAAGGAACTAAATTATCTCTCACTCCAACTTAATAAATCCCTTAAAATACTCCATCATCCCATGTTTTAAGGAATTGAGATTATACTTGTTCACCAAAAAGTCCAAACCCCAGTAATTTCTCTATGAAGTCTTTCATAATCTTTTTCTTTTCTTTCACTATGTAATCAAAAGAAAAAACAAAATAAGGTGAAAAAATATTCTAATTAGGGATATAATATCTAAACTAAAATAAAATACTAGAATATTCTATTCAAACCAATACACCACAATATGTTAATGAAAAATACAATATTCAACTCAAACAATTGTAATATTCAAAGAAAAGAAATGGAGTTGTGGTTTGATTTTTATAACCTTCGTAAGTTTCAAGTTTGAACCCCACGAATTAATATTTGATTAAGTCAAATATTGGAAAATTTGATACTATACTTTTTGGTTTGAAAAAAATATAACAAGAAAGCTTTTTGAGTCCTTCTTTTGTAATACAAGAAAATCAGAATATATTGGTTGGAATTTTTTATGGTCAAAGAAAGTAACCTTTTCTATTATGAGGCTTCTTCCTTGAAAAATCAAAATGTACATTTTTCTCGTTTAACTTTTTTTGGGGTTTTCCAATCTTGAATTTTACTTCGAACTTAAAAGTCAACTACTATAGTTTAAGGGCATTGTAGTCAGAGGCGGAACCAGAATTTTAAGATTATGGGTTCGGGATCCTAATCCGTTTAAGTTTTTGGGTTCTAAATTAATAATTTGTACATATTTAATGAAAATTTTAAAATAAATATATGATTTGAACCAAAGCTACTGGTTCAGCCGAATTCGTAGCTGACATTGTGGCTCCGCCTATAATTTTGGTATGATCTGCATCCGTTCATCTTTAACCGGAGGTTATAGTTGAGGGCTATGGGTATGATCTGCATTCCCTTATCTTTAACTAAACGTTTCGAGTTCGAACTCCTGAAATAGAGAAACTTTAGTGAATTTACCTAATGTAAATTTGAATTATATTCTACAATATTCAAATCGAACAAAACACAATATTCTAACTTGCAGTACAATTTTCAAATCAAACATACGATAATATTTTAGTTTTGAATATAATATTCAAATTAAATACACTTCAATATTCTAATTTGGAATACAATATTCAAACTAGATTTTTAAATTAGAAAATTATAGAATATTTGGTTTGTATATTATATTCTAAATTAAAATATTATTTGAATATTGTATTCCAAATTAGAATATTATAGTATGTTCGGTTTGAATATTGTATTCTAAATTAGAATATTATTGTATATCTAGTTTGAATATTGTATTTCAAATTAGAATATTATAGTATTTGAATAATGTATTATAAATTAAAATATTATTGTATATTTAATTTGAATAATATATTCTAAATTAGAATACTGTGATAGGCTTGATTTAGATATTATATTTGTCATTAGAATATTGTGATATATTTGATTTGAATTGCATTGCAAATTAGAATATGTGGTATGTTCAGAATATATGGGAAGATTTGAAGGTATATAGTATATAATATCATAGATGAAGTTCTTGTTGAAAATAGGAATATTGTTTACTTTGGAGAGATGTGAATCTCGAAATTCACTAAGTACATGTTTCATTAATTAAGGCCACATTTAAGGGATATTATCCCCTTACTAATAGTGGATGTTACACGCATAAAATTCTCTAAAGGTATGCCACGTAATTTCTTTATGAGTATACAATAAACTTTCATAATCAAGGCATAGCGAGTAAAGAGATCTATAGAGGGATATACGACGTTAAAAGCCCATAGAGTAATGCAATAGCTCTATGTGGGCTTTGTTGGAAAGAAGGACGCAGCACTATATGAAGCAAGAATTGGATTTCAGATCTTCATTTTGGCCCACTTGTAGAAAATAGAATATTAATGGGCCTCAATTTTTAAGCCCAATAATGATACAGCCCGACTACAGATAGGGTAGAAAATTCTAGAGGTATTATCACTTTTAACCTACGCTAGAAATTATTTATATTTAGTAATTAAAAAAGTATATAAAATTTATATAATTTTTGTATATAACATACAGAATGTATATATATACAAAAAATATATAAATTTTATATATTATTTTGGCTATTATTTCTACAGCGACTATACAGTGTTATTTTTTCAAAATTCTATCTTGGCCTACTCTCCAAAATGGTGCAGTATTCGTATCTGATTCTTCAAGTATATATTATTTTTGGTAGATCCAACATGCACCTGACGATATTTTTAAAAGTCCGAGCAACATAGGAAGACATTGCCTAATTTGGAATATTGGATAGTGATTTCAGCAATCATAATAAAGTTTTATATGCTCGTTGGTTTTCTTTATCAAGGATGTGCAGTACTAACTCAGTTGAAGACTTGAAGTGTTTTGCAATATCTAAAATCAAATGTTAACATGCAAAAGCTTTTTCTTTTCCCTTTTTATAATGAGATATTGTTGGGCCCGCTAGTTCATATCTCGATTATTTTATGGAATTTTTATTTCATATAGCAAAAGTTGATACATAATTTATAAATAAATATCCTTTTAAAAAATTATATTCCATAGATATCTTTTGATTTTTATAGCCAAATATCTATTTATGGTTGTAGACATGTGATTTTTGACCCTCCCCAATTTTTTTTTATATATTAGCGTAAAATATTTAATTTAGGCATAATATAGATATTTCAAGTAATTTTGGCTCTTTTACTTTATTTTAGTACAAGAAAGCAAAACTTACAAAAATAGGTTCATTAATGTTTTGTAGTCATTTTTAATCTAAAAAATAATACAAAAAATAGTATCGTATTTGAAAATACAAAAAAAAATAGATTTGTTTTAATTGTTAGTTTTATTTTAATAATTATTTGAATAGTAAGATTAATTAATAAATGAGACCGTATTTTTAATCTCGTTTGCAGGGAAAAAATAGAACTTGGGTTCGAGCAATCCATTTTTAGGCCTAATTTTGGACCTAGCCCATAATTTTCAAGCCCGTAATTCCTAGGCCCATACCCCTTAACCTGAAAAACCCTACAATCTACAATATAAAAGGAAGGGACCTAAAAAATTTAAGGGGGAGGGGCACAAAAAAAAAAGGAAAGGGGATGAGGGATCTGGACAAAAAAAGAAGAACGAAAAGAACGGAGCCTAAAGAAAAAGGCAGAAGAAACAAGAAAAAGGGCTGAAAAAGCTGAAGGTTGTGCAGCTTTGACAGAAAATGACCCCACCCCCCGATTCCATCGTCTCCGACAACCCCTGCGCGCAAAAACGACACCCACGTGCTTCATCTTCTCAAAAAGACCAAATAAACGAGCCCTTCTACTAAAAACCTAAGAAGCAGCGATGCCACCCAGCTTCGTTGGAAATCCGGTGACCTCACTCACCTCACCCCTCTCGTTCCGCTACTGCCTCACCGGCGAGTGGCTAGAAATTCAGCAAGCACCAAAATAGCCATCCACAGCATATATACACCTACACAAGAACGCGCACCACCTGAAACACGTCGGACACGACGACCAGGCGTGATAAATGGCCACAGAAGCAGTTCATCTGCTCATAACTCTTACAACCCAGTAGATTTTCAGTCCTTTTGATGCACACACATCCGTCAAACAGTAGCGTCACTGAATCCAAAACAACTGTTCGTACCCACGTTCTGTGTTCACTCGACGTCCATGAACCATAGATTCTTTGCGTGTGAGTAAAAATTTAGCTCGAGCTCTCCGTCGAGGTTGCCTACGAGGTTTTCCGGCTAAGTTCCGGCTTTATTTCCTATTCACGCATTGTTACTGTAATCGGAAAGGCCATCATTTTCAGGTCCGTCTCTTACTTTGTTCTTAAGTTTTCTGTTTGTGTTTTATCTCTGATGACAAAGAATGTTGTTCAAACACTTCGTGCGCATACTTTTTGTTGTTGAGTTTACTGTATGAAGTTGTGAGATTGTTTAGCAAAAGGTTTCTAGGTTTGCTATGGTTTTGAGAATGAAGCAATGTAGCTTCTTGATCTGGTTTTGGTTTTGCGTTTCTCATCAAAGTTTGAGCAGAGAGCAGTAGTGGTTGGAAATGTGAGACATAGCATTGTGTGAATTGATTTATTCATAAATTTACACCTGGGTCACATGAATTTCGGATACTTGTGAAAATATGTAAGGTTGTGCACGTTGTGTGAATTGATTTGTTCATATACCTTAGCCTAATATCCACGATTCATGTGAAATTTTTCTTTTCTTTTTTGGAACTACTGTTCATTTTATTCTAGCTTAATTATTAATTTTTTGCTTGGCGATATGATTTCATTATTTGTGTAGTTGTTCTCCGCGATTGTGAATTTATTCACCTAGATGTAACAAATAATCAATTATCAAAGTTTGCTTTAGGCACGTTTAATATATTATCGTGGTCATGTACACGTTCGCGTGACATAATTATGATCTTAAAAACAAAACTGGAGTATGCGTTCGCGCAATTTTGGCCAAATTTTCTTAATAACGATAAAGCGTTGTTAATTGTGGGCACGTACGCGTGACATAATTTTTGACGCGCCAAAACAAATGGGTACACGTACGTAACTCGTTTTCAAGATAATTTTCTTAATTAAAAAGCGGTAAAGAGGTAAAAGCACATAGGTTCTAAAACGAGTAATTAAACAATTTTAATAAGCCAAGTATGATCAAAGCGACCGTGCTAGAACCACGGAACTCGAGAATGCCTAACACCTTCTCCCAGGTTAACAGAATTCCTTACCTGGATTTCTGTGTTCGCAGACCGTAAATAGAGTCAATTTCCTCGGTTCGGGATTTTAAACCGGTGACTTGGGACACCATAAATTATCCCAAGTGGCGACTCTGATCTTAAAATAAATAAATCCTGTTTCGATTGTCCTTTAATTGGAAAAACTCCCTTATATTTATACCCTTTACGGGGTGTAGTAAAAAAGGAGGTGTGACAGCTCTGGCAACTCTGTTGGGGAACGAACCCAAAATCTCTGTTTCAGGGTTCAAGAATTCGATCTTGTTAATATGATTTTGTTTGGCTTTATTGTTAATATTACTGTATTATGTGAATCTTTTGTGCTAAATGCTATCTGTTTACCGCTTTAATATTATTTGAATTGTATATAATTGTCTTCTTACGCCACCCATCTGAGTCTTCTGGAAATGGTGCATACGTTCGCATAGCCCGCTTTTTTTTTTTTGTAGAAATTATACCAAATAGAACGAGGCTGGGCAAGCGACAAGGCCGGGTAGACTTCGGTGCTCCCGGTACGTCGCCCCCTCCTCGGCCCCAGTTGTCCGCTCGGGTACCCCAAGTCCAGACCAAAACCCCAGGATTTAAACCTAGAAAAACACAGCCTCATGCCAGATTCCTAGTAGGAATGTTTGTTTGCATCATGTGCATTTGACTTAGGGGACTCAACACAGGGGTTGGGTCCGTCTAGGACAGGTGTACCCAAAATAACAGACCATCTTGATGCATCCTATGTGCTACATGTTGCATTTTTCAAGGGTAAAAGGGTCGTTTGGCGGACCAATGATAACTGAGGGTAAATGAAGAAGTGAAAAAAAGAAAAAAAAAGAGGAAAAAAACAATGAAAAAAGAAAGAAGAAAAAAAAGAGAAAGGGAAGTGTGAAAATAATGCAAGTAGGGTCTAGTTATGTTTTTTGTTACATTTTTAAGAAAAAAGACAAAAAAAAAACATGAAAAATTCAAAAAATGATTTTGCACTTTTTCATCATTTTTCAAAAATCAAAAATAAAAAAAAAGAGAAAAAGAAAATCCAAAAATATTTTACATGTTTCGTCATTTTTCAAGAAAAAACAAAAAAAAAATGTGATTTCTATGAATTAGTGTTTTTTCCAAAATCCAAATTTTTTTTTGAGGTGTCTTTTTGGGAAATTAGTGAAAAATGAGAAAAAATATTCTTTTATTTTCATTAGAACTTTAGGATATTGTACATAGAAAAAATACTTTATCTTTTGTTTATCATTAGAATTTTTTTAGGTAATCAAAATTGAAATCCAAAAGCATTTTGTTTTATCTTTTTCATTGCTCGTTTTTAAATATCGCGTTAGAATATCAAATGAAAAATTCAAAATATGTTTCTAAGGTTTATTGTTTAGATTTCCTCCTTAAAAAAACGAATCAAAAAATATTTGTTTTCTCTTCTAAGGGTTTTCCTTAATAATTTCCCATGGAGTGTTTGTTTAAAAAAAAAAAGCAAAATATATGCTCGTTAAGCTTGAGTTTAGAATAGGTTATAGAACATTAAGTCTAGAAAATTTAAAAACAAAAAAAAGATTTGTTTCTTTTATTTCCCTTTTCTCGTTAAAGTCATTAAGGTAGAAACAGAGAACGTCAGTTTGTTTCCTTTATTTCTGATCTTCCCGAACTACGCAAAAATCTGATTCATGCGGCGTCATGATACGTAGGCAACCTACATAGGGCTCGATCAAATTATTTTTTTTAAAAAGAAAAGAAAAAAAAGAGAGAAAAAGATGGTGAAATTATGGGATGTGAGAATTGAGAAGGAAGAAAAGAGCGACAATCAGAAATAAAAAGGGAAAGAAAATGAGCGAGCTAAGAAGTGCGAGAAAAGAAAAGAAAAGAAAAGAGAAGATTCAAATGGACAAATTGGGATGATGCCAAGTGACCTTATGACCCTCGAAGTCATTCTAGAACCATTAATTGTTGCTAGGTGCATTGCACGCAATGTGATATTTTTGGTGTTAAATGCCCTAACGCTAACGGGATGACCCCATTTTGTTCCTTTTGATATCTTCATAGCAGAAAGTTGGTTGGTTTGTGGTTCTCGAAGTAGTAACTCCTCTCCACAACATAAAGTCAAAAGGCAATGGTAGACAACAATAAAACTGAGTTGGTTGATACAGGTGCCCAAAAGCAATTGGTTGAACATGACAATGGGTTGGTTGAAGAGGTGAGGATGTTAAGACAACACATGGCAGACATGTATCAGGCCTGGATGACTGGGAAGGCACCACCCCCGCCACCACCTAGTTTCCTAAATACTACCCTTACCCAAACACCGGTCACAGTGCCAGATGATCCCCCATACTCTCCAGATCCACCCGCTTATCATGGCTTTCCCAACTACCCTAGTAGTTTCGTCACGCATCTTCCAATTGCCTTTCCCAAAAATTGCCCTCCTGTCTTATCTACCATCCCCAACAATGAACACCCACTCAAAGCTCACGATGCCCAATATTACCCCACAGAGGTTGCCCACAAAGTTCCCAACTCATACAAACAGAGCCCTGGGGATAAGTTGCATGTTGAAAATGAAAGGTTCACAGGAAGAGAAGGGAAAGACGGGATACCCAGGAGGCTAAAAGGCATAGAACAATCCTTGAAAAACAAACAAGGAAGGGAAGACCAAGGTAGCATGACTTACAAAGAACTGTCTGTGTCCCTTGACGTTCGCTTGCCCGCGGGGTTCAAAGTTCCAAAATTTAACTAGTATGATGGGTGTGGAGATCTGGTAGCCCACCTGAGGGTCTATTGCAGTGAAATGAGAAGCGTTGGAGAGAAAGATGACCTGTTGATGGCATATTTCAGTAAGAGCCTGACTGGGGCAGCTTTGGACTGGTATATTCGTCAAGATGTTGGTAAGTGGCCTACATTGGGTGACATGCTTAAGATTTTGTTCGATACTTTTAGTACAGATCAAGCGTTACCCCAGACCGCCCCTCCCTATCTAGAATGGAAAAGAAGCCGGAGGAAAGCTTTAGAGAATTTGGACTCAGATGGAGGGAGCAGGCTGCTAGAGTCAATACCCCGATTGGGGAAGAAGAAATAGGTGAGCTCTTCCTAAAAGCCCAGGGGCCCACCTACTTCGGTCATTTGATCCCGGCCTTGGGAAAGCCTTTCAATGATATGTTAAAAATGGGGGAGATGGTTGAAGAAGGAATCAAATCAGGCAAAATCATGAGTTGTTCGAAAGACATTCAGAACATCCCAGTAAGCATGGGTGGAAGAAAGAGAAAGAGAAAAGATGATCCGATGGGCTTTCTCGATCAACACTTCCAGCCTCGACATCGTCCCCGTGGATATCCTTGTGCACCAGATGATCCTCCCCAATGCCACTTCTCTCCACAGAACTCCCAAAGTCGTACATCATTTTCCTAGTACCCAGCTCCACAAAATGCCTATCCACCCACACGGGCCTACCGAAAACCCCCTGGATCAGGTTTTCGGCCCAATCAAGCATTTAAGAATGAGAGGTTGCTGAAAAAAGAAAAGGATTTCACCCCTATTGGAGAATCATATGCCAGTTTGTTCCAAAAGTTGAAGCAATTGGACATGTTGAAACCGATTCATATAAAAATGTCAAACCCTCTGTCAAAGAAGTTTGATTTTCTCAAAGGTGCGCATATTGCTCAGATGCCCCGGGGCACGACATAGAGAAGTGTTGGAATCTGAAGAAAGCAATTCAAAAGCTTATTGGTGCAAGTGACATTGTCGTGCAAAATCCAGATGCAGCAGACACTAGCCAAAGTCCATCGCCTGTTCGTAATGAGACGCATATGGTGAGTATGATTTGTTTTGAAAAGGAATATGAGAATTCTTCTGAGATCCTTGAAGGTCCACGCGCTGCAAAGTTTTCAGTGCTATCAGAGGCTGATTTTAAGAACGAGCCAGCAAAGGGAACCCAAAAGCAATTTATTAAGAACAATGTGATGGAAGTTTGTGAAGGTCCTAGTAATGTTGATGCGGAATTCAGTGGCTAAGATGTCGAGCTTTGCAATTGGAAAGACGCTCCTTTCTTGGTTAGCCTGGGAGGAGTTTTGGTGGTTTATTTTGTTGTCATTTCTGTTGTTCGGGTTATTTCAGGGTTGTAATCCGGATATTGTCTTGTGACTCAAACCCTTCAATCCTTTTATTTTGCCTAGTTTGTTTAGTCATAGTAGCCCGTCTAGTGTTGTCTAGGTTTGTTCTAGGTTTGTAACCCCAGTTTAGTTTGTTTGTTTTGTTGTCCAAACCCTTTCACCATCTGTTTAATGCAATTTTCTGTTTTCTGTAATTTCTAATCATTTTTGTTTAGTTCTCTTTTCTTTTTATGGTTCTTTTCCTATTGACTCTAGTGACATGACATGCACACATAATTCTCAGCCTGGTTTTAAAAGTCAGTTTAGTCACGAAGCAATGAAATAATGTTGAAGATGTAGGGACATTTGAGGGAAATAAGTAAAGGCATTTTGACATCACTTCAAGCCCGAATTGTGTGAAACTGGGGCAGATAGAATATGAAGAAACCCTATTGAAATGCCTCATGTCGCATCGGTTTGAAGCTAAAGGCAAGTTTGCCCAAATCGACAGGGGCCGTTCATGGTAATGAGAGTGAGAGTGTTGTCCAATGGTGCTTTGTATTTAACAGATGTAGAAGGCGAATATGTGGATATGGTTATCAAGTCTGATACAATCAAAAGGTGTTACGAATGTTTTCCTTGGTTAGTTTAATTGTGTTGTTTGTACTTGACATATTTTGAAGATTGGAATGACGAAGGCATTTTGTTCTGCTATCTAAACACTTTATCCTTCGTTACCCATTTAAGCCTCATTTATTTTCTTTCATACCCCTCTTTTGGAATCAGTAGCAAAGTTCAGAAACGCAAGCGCAAAAGATAAGTAAAAGAAGAAAAAAAGAGAAAGAAAAGAGAAAAAGAGAAAGAAAAGAATGAAAAGAAAAAAAAAGAAAAACAACAAAAATAGAAAAAGAAAGCAAAAAAGAAAAAGAAAAGAAAGAGAAAAAAGAAAATCACAACAACAAAGTAATTTCTATGACATGAACTACGTTCGACCTGATTCCTTTTTAAGGATACGTAGGCAGCCTCACGGTTTGGTCCCATCAAAATAAAAATCCAAAAGTCCCCGAGCAAGAAACTGGGGCAGAAGTTGTGGTTGTTGTAAGAAATCTGATTCCGAAAGTTATAATTTTGAACCCATGAGAATTGTTTTGAGCCTTTGATATCCTTTCTTTTTAACCCTATCCAAAAGCCCACGTTACGGTCCAAAGAAAGACCTTCCGATCAGTCTTTAAGAGATGCCAAGTCAAGTAAGGAGAGGTAATTCATATCAGGGGCAACACTCTGGTCCAAGCAGAAAAATAATGAAAATGAGAGAGTCTTATTGGTGAAAACCCTCACGGGCACCGTAGGGCGACGAGAGCTGAGAGAAATCCAAAACGAGAGAGTCTTATTGGTGAAAACCCGCCCGGGACTGTAAGGCGACGGTAAGTTGAGAGAAAGAACAGAATGAGAGAGGATTGATGGTGAAAACCCTTCGGGCACTACAAGTCGAATAAGGATTGTGAATTAGATTGGATAATCGGAGCATTGAAGTCCAGTTTCAGGGTTCAGGGGTATAACAAGAGTTGAACATTAGACTTGTTTGACAGAT
The DNA here is from genome assembly GCF_000715075.1 of Nicotiana tabacum. Taxonomy (NCBI): domain Eukaryota; kingdom Viridiplantae; phylum Streptophyta; class Magnoliopsida; order Solanales; family Solanaceae; genus Nicotiana; species Nicotiana tabacum. The sequence goes on from NC_134087.1 coordinate 202,480,897, forward strand.
TAGGCTACTTAATCAACATGTTCATGTCATGGTCATTAGAGTTGGTATCCACATCTGATAGGTTTCTACTTTGTAGTTTTCTTGTTAGGAATCATCTCTTTTCTTTGTCCTTTACTCTGTTCTTTTTGTCTTGTTTACCTCCTCGTTCCGAGTCTGTTTGGTTAGAACAAGTGAGAAATGACTTCAAAATTTGACACCAGCTTTTCAATTGCACAAAACGGGATCTGGCCAGTACATCAAAGTGTAATTAGTCAGGAAAGAACAACAAGCGCATTGAGCTGGTAATAATCAACATGCTTTGGGATCCTTATGAAATACAAAGGTTTGGTACACATCAATTCAGGAACAATGCAACAGATGAAGGGTGTTAAGTGAACAGATCAAAGGTATTTTCGGTGAAACACAACGGTTTGGTACATATCAATTCATAAACAATGCAACAAGATGGATGGGTTTGGTGAACGGATCAAAGGCATTTTCTGTGGTAAGATCGACAAAAGGTGTTTAATCAGTGACAAGCGAGGTCCTCCGAGCAGAAATCAAAGTTATCGTGGCAAGTGAAGGAGCAACAGACCTCAAGGCCAGGGCCAGTGGTTTAAGTCAAGAAAAAACAACATGCGCGATGAGTGGGTGTGAGCACGTGATTTTTGCCCTATGAGAACTACTCCCAAAAATTCAAAATAAAATGATTTTGTGTTGTTTGTGATTTATTTGTATTTTTGTATGTGCATGTTTATTTCTACTTTAATTAAAACAAAATACAAAAATATGTGTTGCATGTGCATTTAGGATTTAATTTTACAATTTCGGACTTAATTAAATAATCAAGTTTGTTTTACAAAACGAAAAAGTCGCAAAAAATATGTACTTTGTAGTTTTAGCATTTAATGTCCAAATTGTGTGATTGTCTTTGTACTTAATCGTGTTTGATAATTATTAGTATTTTAATAAGTTAATTTGGTTTATAATTTAACTTAGAATTTTAGTTTTAATAATTAGAAAATGAAAAGGAAAAGAAAAAAAAAGGAGAAGAAGAAACAAATGGAAAATAAAGAGAAAGTCAGACTGGGCCAGTTTTGAATTAAATCGACCCGTGGACCCGAACCGCCCCATCCCCTACTAAAACCAAACGACGCCGTTCCCATTAAGGAAATTGATCCATGCCGTCAATCCTCATGGATCCAACGGACCACATTAATCTCACCATCTCAATATACCAAACCCCTTACCCCCTCATTTCCCGACCCCTCTTCTTCATCTCCCAAACCACCGACCAAACGACCTCTTGAAACCCTAGAGCCGCCACCCCACGCCTTTGCCTGAAACCCGGCGGCAACGACCCCATCGGCCACCCAATTAACACCCCTAGAACATCTAACCACCCCCAATCCGAATCCAGCCCGTTTGCTTCGAATCATCCTCAAACTTCTCGAATCTTCATTTGAAGATTCGAGCAAAACCTGGACCTACCCCAATCCGCCTTGAACTCACACCCTAGCACCCCCTGACCTCCCTCATGCCCAAAACACACTTGGTTCCGTTCCAATCTTGCTAGAACCATTCGAACCCCAAATCGAACCCCCAAGAACCCTAGAAAACCAAAGGTTGAGGTTTATCCGAAGAAAAGGAATTTGGGTGTCCAGTGGACCTTAGTCGAAGTGTTCTCAGTTGAGAACACTCGATTAAGGTCCGTTCGACCTCAAAAAAGGTCCGAGTCAGAGTCCAAGTCAAGATCGTCTAGGGTCCGAATTCTTGAGGTATTTTTTCGTGTCCTGTTGGTTCCATTTTGTAGGTGTCTATATCTGTTTATTTGTTTAGTTTAGTTTTATTGATTTTTCATTTCTTTTGTCGATTGATTCTGTCCGTCTTCAATGACCCTTTATTTGATCGAACTTTTTCTGGTCAGGGTTAATGAATGTGATAAAACTATATAATCGATTTGAATGAGTGTCGTCGATTAGTTAAGTTTTATTATGAATCCCTGTTTCTATCAATACGATTCGAATCACCTGTGTGCCTGTTCGATTCTTATTTGCTATTGATTGTATGTGTTGTAATTCGTGTAGTCGATTGAATAAGTGTCGTCGATTAGTTTTACATGCTTCAATTATGATTAAATAACCTAATAATAATGTGATTCGTACTGCTTCAATTCTGACTGAATCATTGTTCTTCTATTGATGCCATTTGATCTGATTAAATGCTAGTTTGAACGGTCATTTGAATTCGAATTGAATTGGTTATAGCTGAAAGATGTAGTATAGATTAAAGGGTTTAAGGTAGGACATTAAGTCACAGGAGTTTTTGGGGGTATTTTGGGGTTTTAAAAGGTTTGAAAGGGTTAGTGTTAGTGGTCTGACCATGAGGGTACTTAATTGACCATTAAACTAATATTTTGTCTAATAGTAGTGGCTTGGGAAACATAATAGCATGGGGGGATTAATTGAATATTATAAGCTGCCCATACTTTTGGGCACAAGACACATGATAATGGGCTGTAAGAGAATATCATGGGCAAAAAATGGTGGTGGTATTAGTTTAAGTGCTTTTGAGAGGGGGAAGGGTATGTTTTGGGGCAGATAAATAGAGGAAGGTTTGGACATAATAAGGGGTGGTTTTTTCGGACAAAGTTGAGGCTGGTTTCTGGGAGTTAAAAATCAGTTCTTTTTATCTTTTGGTGGACAGTCTGGGCTTGGTTTTTCTTTGGGTCAAACCTCAAGGTATAAAAAAGAGAGTTAAAAGAGAGTTAAAAGAGAGGAAGAGAGTTCAAGAGCTGGGGGAAGGGTAACAAGATACAGATACAACTACTGTTTCGGGGCATCTTGAGTGAACTTTTAGTTCTCTTTTCAATTCTTGAAATACTTTGTCGAATAGGTTAATACTAGAAAATGGTTTACGCTTGATACTATTGTGTGATTAAAGGGGTTTTGAGTATGTCTGGGTATTTGCTCTGATTGTTGTTTCGTACATTCCTACTGTGTTCAAGTGTGTTCTGGGCTGGACTGACTGTGTTCGTGGTTGTTTGAACTCCAAATCTGTTGTTATGCCTGCCGTTTGCTACTACTGACTGCTCCTTCTCCATTGTTGTAAATCCCAGGTACACTACCCTGAACCACATTGATGTAAGCTCGTTGAAGTTTGAAATGAAATGTTCGAACACATCTATTGTTCAACTGAGGACTGGCTGCATTTTAATTGATAGTAGTTTAGATGTTTTCCTGTTAAATAGATGGTAGTTATATGTATAATCAAAACTGTTTCGTAAGGTGGGTTATCTGTTAGATATTGTATAACATTGAAATGTTAAATTGAACCCCTGGAATGGCATGAAGTGTAGTCAGTTCAATAGGTTTGTGAAATGGGATTGTTGAATCAGTTTGAAGGAACTCGATTGTCATCAATAATAGGTGGGTCTAGATTAATGTCAGGTTAAAAGGGTAATGAACTTGTAATAGGATTTCAGTTCCTAAGTTGATCTAGTAATATTCATCCTACTCGCTAGTAATTTTATCATTAATCAATCTAGTATATTGGGATGTCTTCGTTCGAATAACAGTTTTTAAATTCGATGGTGAGCAAAACCTGAATTGTTGTTGGTAGATTAGTGTCGAAATCAGTTAAAAGTCAGGAAAAGAGAGGCTCATTTACATTAAATCGGTCCATTAAAACCCATAATTAGTAATAGTTAATGGGTACGATAAATTGGTTTAGCAATTTTTGAGTTCATGTCCTTCAATTAAAATGAAGGTATGCATTGTCGTTGAGGTGCGTCATCGTTAAGTTGTTGGTTCGAATAACAAAAGCTGGGACATTGCACGTTTGTAATTAATTAGGCCCTTTTTCTATCTTTAGAGACAAAAATAAATAGAAAACCATAGTCGCTTTAGGATATCCTTAAAATAAACGGGGCGTGCCTCGCCTAATAAGTTGCAAACTGCGGGGCCCTCAATAGGTGCTTATGATAAACACTTAGGTTTCGGGATATGCCGTCTTAGCAAATTTCGCGGCATTCTCAAAATAATAATGTGTTAGTCTCTTTAGGCGCGTACTCTAGATAACATTACCTTCTTAAACCAGGGTGCACATTTATGTGACCCAAATCCAAATCTCAACAGAGCTGAAATGTGTCAATAACCACGGGTGCATTGATGTGACGTGGATCGAGATGTATTTTCACGATGTTGCAATTCTCGGTAAAAATAATAATAATATAAGCGATAAACAGTTAAAATTTGCACATAGGATTCAACATGTATTAAAATCAGATAAATAAGCCGAATATGACAGTTGAGCGACCGTGCTAGAACCACAGAACTCGGGAATGCCTAACACCTTCTCCCGGGTTAACAGAATTCCTTACTCGGATTTCTGGTTCGCGGACTGTAATACAGAGTCAATCTTTTCCTCGATTCGGGATTCAACCGGTGACTTGGGACACCATAAATCTCCAAAGTGGCGACTCTGAATTACATAATAAATCTCGTTTCGATTGTCCTTTAATTGGAAAAACTCCCCCTATGCCTTTGCGGGCGCAGGTGAAAAAGGAGGTGTGACAGCTCTGGCAACTCTGCTGGGGACTATAACCCAGAATCTCTGGTTCAGGGTTCAGAATTCGAGCTTAGATAAACTGTTATATTTGGCTTTATCTGATTTTGTTACATGTTTTAGCCTAATGTGCTAAATGCTGCTATTACCGCTTTGATATTATCTGAACTGTTTATAAACTGTGCCGAAACCCTTCTCTTCTTACCTCTGGGGATGAGCTTGCTGGTCGAGACTCCCTATTCTGTTAGTGTCAATACCTGAAATAAGAAAGAGGCCGGACAAGTTACTAAGCCGGATGGCCTTTTGGTTCCCGGTACGTAGCCCTCTCCTCGACTCGAGTTGTCCGCTCGGGTACACAGTCTAGAACAAATACCCAGGTTATGAACCTAGAATAACTCAGCTTCATGCCAGATCCCTAGTTGGAACGTTTGTTTGCATCACGCGCATTTGACTTTGGAGGCTCAACACAAGGGTTGGGTCTGTCTAGGATAGGTAGACCAAAAAATGAAAATGACCGTCCTGATGCATCTTACTTGCTTCTACCTGTGCATTTATTTGGTTCGGACTTGCATGCTGACCGACTTTTGAATACTTTGAGGAAAGAGAGATAGATATGGTTAATCACCTATTTTGAAAAATCAATAGTGTCGAAACTCTATCGAAATTTTGAGAAAATGAAAAAAAAAAGAGGAAAGAAAGGGGGTTTTGTTTATGAAAAATGGTTTTATTTGCCATTAAAAAGAGTTTTATTTTCAAAAGAAGTTTGTTTTATCGACCCGAACTACGCCGGTTTGATTCTCACAGGGTGCGGGATACATAAGCAACCCTCATCGGGTCCAACCTCCCCTTTTACAAAAATAGCCAAAAAAAAATGTGTCAAATTTTAATTGTCAACATAAATAAGTCGGGCGATGCCATTTTTGGCAAGAATAGCCGATTGTTCCCGAAAGGGACGCCGGAAGGCTGACTTTACATAAACGGCCACTTTTAGTCATTTTTGAATTTTTGACCGATTGACTCACCCAACTTTAAAATCTTCGTTCCCGAAGTGCTGAAAAACCGTGTGCGGGGCCGGATCTTTCTTTTAATCTGTGAAAAATTAAAAAATAGCCAATTGGTTGAGTCAAATAAATTTTATTTTTTGCTCAGATCACCTTAATAAATGTGCAGGATGAGCACGATGCAAAATGAACCTTTTTCAATAATGACTAAAATCCCTTTCAAGTTGCGGCTATGGTGGGATGCATTAGGTGGTGAAGGGCGAGATGAGGTCAAGAAACATCTAAAAGGTCTTACGGGTTTATTGGAAATCCAACCTCGGGGGGATATCATAAGAGCTTTGGTCACCTGCTGGGACTCGACAGACAATGTTTTCCAATTCTCCAATTTCGAACTCACTCCGACTTTGGAGGAAATAGCCGGGTACATCAGAAATGCTGAAGTTCTGTTGAGGCGAAAATACCTGGTTGCTCCAAGAGCTGTCACTGTGCATCGGTTTTTAGATTCGTTAAAGATACCCAGGACGGTCCATAACCCAGATTTGGCCGCAGGTTGTTGTAATCTGCACTTCATATACGACAGATATGGTCATGTCGGAGGATTCAACAACCCGGGTAACAAGTTATGCAGCAAAAGTAACCGTCAGAAATGGGACGAGCATAGACGAATGGCTTTATGATAACCTTTTTGGGCCTTTTGGTATTTCCAAGGAAAGACGGAAACATTGATCTGAAAATAGCCGGGGTCGTCAGTACCTTGATCACTCAAGATAAAAGCACTCTTGCCCCTATGATAGTGTCTGATATCTTCCGAGCTCTCACAGCCTGCAAAGCCAGAGGGAACTTTTTCGAGAGGTGTAACTTGTTGCTACAAATATGGATGACTGAGCATCTCTGCCACCGTTCCCAGCTCTTGAGTTATGGTTCCTCGAAGAAAACTTGCATAGAAGAGTTCTATACAAGAATCAAGGGGGTTAGTCTACCCGAGGGAGTTACGGCGTGGACATCATTCTTTCAGACCCTCACCGCCAGCCAAATATAGTGGACACTAGGATGGTTGCCTGTGGATGAAATCATATATATGCCAGCCACGAGACCCCATTTCCTTTTGATGGGACTCCGAAATATTCAGCCCTATGCCCCGTATCGAGTCTTGAGACAGTTGGGGAGATGCCAAATAGTTCCAAAAGATGAAGATCTTAGTGGCAAAGTAGTCGAGATTGGGCCCAACGGACAGTTTCCTAAAGCAGCAGTCCGACAAATTTGGAGCGAGTGTCAATACTTAACAGCCAATACAGGTGTACGCGATCGGTCCAAGGGTGAAGTTTCGCCGAAATACCTTGCTTGGTTTAGGAAAGAAATCGAGTTTGGGAGACCAGCCAAAAAGCCCCATCTCCAGGAGTTCGTCCAAGCGTCGCAAGAACGTGGGATTGGTTGGCTAAAGAAGAGAGTTACAGGGCAAAAATAGACAAGCTGAGGCAACAGATTAGAGACCTGGAATTTGAAAATAGTCTGCAAGTTGATGTCGACCGGGGAGAAAAGAGCAAATTGGCCCAAGAAAATAAGGCGCTGAAAGCCCAAATCCGGCAGATGAGGAAAGATGCTGACAAACAACAAAGGAGTCGGTCGGATGAGCGGTTAATAAAAGGATTAAAAAAGGAAATCGGTGAGTGCCGGGATGATTTGAAGAAATATGAGGATACCATAGCACAACTCCAGGCACGATGGGTGAAGAGAACAAAAGAGCGCACACAGTACTTACAGAAGGCAAGGAAAGATCATGAAAAGACCATTGTCAGTCTAAAAAGGAAAGTGACCACCCTAGAGAGCGAGGCAGCTAAACAAGCAAAGGTTTTTGAAACCGAGATTAAACACTGCTATAATCTAATGGCCTCGATGGAGGATGAAATACAGCAGTTACGGAAACAACACCTGCATGATTCTCGGGTTTTGTAGCTAGAGGGAATCAAATAGAACGCCTACTCCTAGAGAAAGACCAATCCAGGAACAAGATTCTGACTATTGCTCGTGCTATTACCAGGAGATGTCGGGAGTGTGAAAATATGACCCGTACTACCTTCTTCTAGGCGGTGATGATATTTGTGAAGCACGTCATGTATGAATTGGAACAGCTGGAAAGGAACCTTGCACCTAAACCTGCGGCGAGGTCGAATGACGCCCCGCAGGCACCCAAATTTAAAACTTTAATGTGTTCATAGTTTGAATCTGCATTTTCTTTTTCTTAGAGTCTGTTGTCTGTTAGAGTCTGTCTTTATTTCTCATCAGAGTATGTCAGTAGTTACTGAGTTCGTACTAGGTTTGGTTTCGAGTCTGTTATTTTCCTTTCCAAGAAGCGTCTGGTTTGTAATAGAATGTCTATTAATGAAAAATCGAAAATTTTCAAAAAATTATCTTTTTCCTTTTCGCACTTATAGGGCAGAACTACGCCCGGTCTGATTCATACAGGGACATGATACGTAGGCAATCCACATAAGATTCGACCACTACTAAAAAGAAAAAGAGAAAAGGCAGAGTGAATAAAAGAAAGGAAAAGAAAGAAATCAAAAGAGAGATAAAGAAAGTTTCAGAAACACTTAAACGAGGCACAAACAAAGTAAGCCGGAATAACGCATGCGGTCGAAGCAAAGACATGTTAGAAATGGTTAAACTGTCTAGGAACATTGCATCCCCCAACGTGAAATTGCAATATGTGTTAAAACTCTAACGCTAACAAGTTTGTTGTAATTCCAGAGATCTCAAACCAGTTAGTTTGTTAGAACGTTCTGGCAGATTACCATTACCAAACAAGATCCAAAGGGCCCGTACTAAAAAGCATGACTAGTTCAGACCAAAGTGTCGAGGATGAAAGGACGGAGAATCAAATGCTGAAGGAGGAAATGGATAAGATGAGACAGGAGATGAAAGAAATGCAGCTGGCCTTAGCTAGGGTACAAAAAGTGCCTAACCCTCCCGTTATTCCCATTCTCCCACCAGGACACACGCCGGAATACCCTCCCCCCGGCCCTTCGACAAGCTTCCCCAGTCACCAACACTATCAGGGAAGAAATGCCTATGACCCCCAAGCTTCAACCCCATCAGAACCCTCCTCCACCAAATGTTCCTGTTTTCGTGGCACCCCCACCCGCCACGCTGCAAAGATCATCCAGCGAGCCATTGTTTCAGGCTCACAAAAACCAATATTACCCCCCTGATCAACCTTCAAAGCACCCGAGCCTCATACTTATAATGCTCACTTCGAGATCCCGGTAGAGACTGAAAAGCTGGCTAGGAGCCCAGAACAAGACGAAGTGCTTCGAAAGTTTAAAAGCCTGGAGCAGTCCTTCAGGAATATCCATAGGTTAAGCGACTAAGTCAGTGTGGCCTACAAAGATCTGTGCCCATTCCCAGACATTCAATTGCCGGCAGGGTTCAAGATGCCAAAGTTTGATATATATGAGGGGCACGGTGATCCAATGGCACATCAGTGAGGGTTTTGCAGTAATATGAGAGGGGCCGGGGGAAAAGACGAGCTGCTGATAGCTTACTTTGGTCAGAGTCTGAGCGATTCTGCACTGGAATGGTACATAAGACAGGATCCGAGCAGGTGATACACCTGGGACGATCTAGTACAAGCATTCGCAGGTCACTTCCATTATAACCTTGAGATCGTCCCTGACCGTCTCACATTGCTAAAACTTGAGAAGAAGTCGGGAGAGAGCTTTAGAGAATTTGGGTTCCGGTGGAGAGAACATGCAGCAAGAGTTGATCCTCCGATGAGAGAGGGGGAAATGGTGGACTACTTTCTACAAACTCTAGAGCCAACTTACTTTGGTCACTTGGTGACGTCAGTTGGCAAATCTTTCAACGAAGTAGTAAACATGGGCGGTATGATTGAAGAGGGACTTAAGTTCAACAAAATCTTGAGCTATTCGGCGATTAAAGCAACCACTCAGGCCATCCAGAGCGGCACGGGAGGTGCGCTCAGAAAAAAGAAAAAGGGAAGATGTCGCAACAGTCGAGGCAGGTACTTGGTCCAGATCCAGAGGTCCCCCCTCACTACCAACCTAGACCCCATCACTCAAATTATCCACACATTCCATACGGCCCTCCACAACCCTACTACCCACCACAAGAGCTACATTTCTCTGTCCATCATGCCCAAACATACACCCAGCCTCCGGCTCGCCCGCAATAGCGTGCGCTGGCTCCCCAAAATACATATTCACCTCCACAAAATACATATCCACCTCCACAAAACACATATCCACCACCAAGGGCCTATAGGAATCTTTCGGGACCGGGTTTCCGTGGGAATCAGACTTTCAGGAATAAAAGGTTGCAGAGGCAGAGAAAATTCACTCCGCTGGAAGAAACCTATACTACTCTGTTCCACAAATTGAGGCAGTTAGGCCTATTGAGTCCTGTGGAGCCCAAATTGCCAAATCCCCTTTCCAAAAATCTGGACCACTCGATAAGCTGTGAATATTGTTCGGGGGCTCCCGGGCATGATACTGAGAAGTGTTGGAAGTTGAAGACTGCCGTACAAGATCTTATTGACATAAATAGGATTGAGGTCCAGGAGCCAGAGGCACCTAACATCAATTAGAACCCGTTGCCGGCACACCATGAAGCCCACATGATCGAACTGGTGCACGAAGGAGGGAAGCTCAAGAAGCCCTCACAAATGGTAATGATGATCCGTGCCATTCCGAAAGAAAAGTCAATTAGTGGAGAGGCGATAGTACAGTCGGAAAGGGAAGAAGGCAAGCCAGTGGTGGTGATGGGGAAGAGTTCGTCTGATATTGCCAAGAATCCAGAGCCGGCCAAAGTAACGGTGCAAGGGATATCAAGCAAGCCAGTAGCCGTGAAGGGGGCATGCACAGGACCAGTTGTTATCAGGCCAGTCATGCAGTTGCCGATAATCAGCGAGAAAGCTGTGCCGTGGAGCTACAATCAAGTAATGGTAATGCATAGGGGGAAGGAAGTTGTGGAAGAAATATGTGAGGCATAGGGGTTAACTCGTTCGGGAAGGTGTTTTGCTCCCGCAGAGTTAAGGAGGGCCAATCCAGTAGCAACAAAGAATCCAGTTACCGAGGAAGAGGCGGAAGAATTTTTTAAAAAAATGAAGGCACAATATTACTCCATTGTGGAGCAGTTGAGGAAGACCCCGGCACAGATCTCATTGTTATCGTTGTTTATCCATTCAGATGAGCATCGCCAGGTAATGATGAAAATTCTGAACGAAGCCCATGTTTCGAATAAGATCTTTGTGAATCATCTGGAGAAAATATCCAACAAGATTTTCGAGGTCAACATGGTCACTTTTTCAGACGATGAGTTGCCCGTGGAGGGTAAAGTACATAATAGAGCCCTTTATTTGACCGTGAAGTGCGAAGACTTGGTACTCACTCGAGTACTGATTGATAATGGGTCCAGTGCCAATATCTGTCCTTTGGCCACATTGAACAAACTGAAGGTCGATGGTGACAGGATTCACAAGAACAACATCTATGTTCGTGGGTTTGATGGTGGTGGTACAGACACAGTGGGTGACATCACACTTGAATTAACAATTGGTCCAGTCGAGTTCACCATGGAGTTTCAAGTATTAGACGTGGCAGTGTCATATAATCTTCTGTTGGGGCGACCCTGGATCCACGCCACCAAAGCAGTGCCTTCTACATTATATCAGATGGTCAAATTCGAGTGGAATAGGCAAGAGACTGATGATGATAAGGGACCGTGGGTTTACCAAGTTTTCGATACGGTTTCAGTGGATAAAATTTCTGAAGGCGAGGACCATCCACTTCCCAGGATTGCAGCTGCGACTGTCATGGTAGCCTCAGAGATGTTGAAGAACGGGTTTGTGCTAGGCAAAGGTTTAGGGGCTGATCTTCAGGGTATTGTTCAGCCGGTTTCTTTGTCCAAAAATCTGGACACCTTTGGGTTGGGGTTCAAGCCAATAGCGGCGGATGTGAGACTGGCCCGCAAGTTAAAGAAAAGAGTCTGGGTCCTTCCTAACCCAATCTTGCGCCTATCCAGATCATTTGTCAGAGCAGGTATCAGAAAGTTGTCGGTCCCGAAAGTTTTCGGACCACTGATTGGGCCAGATGGGGATTTGAATGAGGGCTTTGAAATGTTGTTTGCTGATGTCAACATGATAGAAGCTGGATAAGGGTCCAGTAGGTTAGATGTACAGTTTGTGGGGCCTAGGGCAAATATCAACAATTGGATGGCTACTCCCCTTCCTACCCGGAGGGAGTCTTGGTAGTGGGCTCTGATTTTTTTTCTTGTCCTTTTGGATTATTCCAGGGTTGTAATCCAATTTTGTTTTGTATTCGGCAAAGTGTGAAACTTTGTTATCCCGTATTTTAATAAAGTGAAAGCTTTTCTTTTCTTATTTTTTCTAATTTTGTTTTCTTCTTTTCTCTTTCTGAATAGTTCTCTTTATATTGGTTCTAATGACATGGTATGCACAACAGATCTTCAACCCAGTCTAAAAAATCAATCTGATTCGGAACTAATTGTACAAGAGGAGGATTATGATGATGAATCGGAATACGATGAGGATGAAGCTTTCGAAGAGATAAACAGAGAGTTAAGCCAGTTTGAAGAGAAATCCAAGCTTAACTTAAATGACACAGAAGCCATCAATTTAGGGGATGCAGATGATATCAGGGAAACTAAAATAAGCATCCACATTGCACCGAATATCAGGAAAGAACTAATCAAAGAACTTATTGAGTTCAAAGACGTTTTTGCATGGTCGTATGATGACATGCCGGGGTTAAGCACAGATTTAGTGGTTCACAAATTGCCCATTAACCCGGCATGCCCTCCCGTCAAGCAGAAATTGAGGAAGTTCAAAACAGACATGAGTGTGAAGATTAAAGAGGAAGTAACCAAGAAGCTGCAAGTAAAGGTTATTCGGGTCACTCGATATCCTGATTGGTTGGCTAATGTGGTGCCAGTGCCGAAGAAAGATGGGAAGATCAGGGTGTGTGTCGATTACCGCAATCTGAACAGGGCAAGCCCAAAGGATAACTTTCCATTACCCAATATCCATATCTTGATCGATAACTGTGCCAGACGTAAGATCGGATCTTTTGTAGATTGCTATGCTGGGTATCATCAGATTCTGATGGATGAAGAAGATACGGAAAAGACGACATTCATTACGCCGTGGGGGACTTATTGCTACCGGGTAATGCCTTTTGGTTTGAAGAACGCCGGGGCAATGTATATGAGAGCAATGACTACTGTGTTTCATGACATGATACACAAAGAGATTGAGGTATACGTGGACGATGTGATCATAAAATCCAAGCATCGAAAAGACCACGTAGCAGACCTAAGGAAGTTTTTGCAAAGACTTCGAAGGTACGATATTAAGCTCAACCCAACCAAATGTGCTTTGGTGTTCCATCTGGAAAGTTGTTGGGATTCATCGTTAGTCGGCGAGGCATTGAGTTGGACCCATCAAAGATCAAATCCATCCAAGATTTTTCACCGCCGAAGAACAAGACAGAAGTAATGAGTCTGTTGGGAAGGTTGAATTATATCAGTAGGTTTATTGCTCAACTCACGACAACTTGTGAGCCCATTTTTCAGCTACTGAAGAAAGATGATGCGGTAGAATGGATGGCAGAATGTCAGGAAGCATTTGACCAAATCAAGGGATACTTATCAAATCCACCTGTGTTGGTTCCACCTGAGCTGGGAAGACCATTAATTCTTTATCTAACGGTCCTAGAGAATTCATTTGGCTGTGTACTGGGGCAACATGATATTACAGGAAGGAAGGAGCAAGCCATCTATTATCTCAGCAAGAAGTTTACAGGCTATGAGGTTAAGTACACTCAACTCGAGAAGACATGTTGCGCCTTAACTTGGGTGGCCCAGAAATTGAAGCATTATCTGTCATCATATACTACTTATCTCATTTCACGCTTGGATCCACTGAAGTATATTTTCCAGAAGCCTATGCCCACAGGGAGATTGGCGAAATGGCAAATATTGCTCACGGAGTTCGACATCGTCTATGTGACGAGGACGGCCATGAAAGCCCAAACATTGGCTGATCACTTAGATGAGAATCCTATTGATGAAGAATACGATCCCTTGAGGACGTATTTTCCTGATGAAGAAGTGATGCATGTAGATGAGTTGGAATTATCTGAGGAACCAGGTTGGAAGCTTTTCTTTGATGGAGCCGCAAATGCGAAAGGAGTTGGAATAGGAGCGGTACTTATTTCTAAAACAGGACATCATTATCCTGTTACGGCGCAGCTACGTTTCTATTGTACCAATAACATGGCTGAATATGATGCATGCATTTTGGGCTTACGGTTAGCTGCAGACATGGATTTCCAGGACGTCTTGGTCTTGGGAGACTCGAACCTCCTAGTGCATCAGATTCAGGGCGAATGGGAAAAAAGGGATTTGAAGCTCATACCATATCGACAATGTTTGCACGATCTGAGCAAGCGATTTTGATCAGTGGAGTTCAGACATATCCCAAGAGTTCGCAATGAGGTTGTCGATGCTTTGGCCACTTTAGCATCGATGTTGCACCACCCAGACAAAATTCATGTTGACCCGTTGCATATCCAGGTTCGTGATTAGCATGTTTATTGCAACATGATAGAGGAAGAAATGGATGGCGAGCCATGGTTTTATGATGTCAAAGAATACCTCAGGATGGGGATATACCCAGAGTAGGCCACCGGAGATCAAAAGAGAGCCATTCGGCAATTGGCAAATGGATTTTTCCTTAGTGTAGGAGTGTTATACAAAAGAACACCAGATTTGGGATTGCTGAGATGTATAGATGCGGGTCAAGCCACGACAGTGATGACAGAGCTACATGCGGGAGTTTGTGGGCCACATATGAGCGGATATGTATTGGCGAAGAAGATTCTTCGAGCAGGGTATTATTGGCTCACTATGGAGCATGATTGTATCAATTTCGTGCGAAAATGCCATCAGTGTCAGATACACGGAGATTTGATTCATTCTCCGCCAACAGAATTGCATACAGTATCAGCACCATGGCCATTTGTTGCATGGGGCATGGATGTCATTAGACCAATTGAGCCGGTAGCTTCCAACGGTCATAGGTTCATTCTGGTCACCATTGATTATTTCACTAAGTGGGTTGAAGCTAAAACTTTCAAGTCGGTAACCAAGAAGGCAGTGATAGATTTTGTTCACGCCCATATCATCTGTAGATTTGGAATCCCAAAGGTGATAATCACGGATAATGGTGCTAATCTTAACAACGGTTTGATGAAAGAGTTATGTCAAAAGTTCAAGATCACACACCACAATTCCACCCCATATCGTCCCAAAGCGAATGGAGCAGTTGAGACAGCCAACAAAACCATAAAGAAGATACTTCGAAAGATGGTAGAAAGTTCGAGACAATGGCATGAAAAGCTACCATTTGCATTGTTGGGATATCACACTACTGTTCGCACTTTAGTAGGTGCAACTCCTTATTCGTTGGTATACGGAACTGAAGCAGTGATACCGGCGGAAGTTAAAATTCCATCCCTTCGGATTATTGCTGAGGCTGGGATTGATGATGATGAATGGGTCAAAGCCCGATTGGAACAGTTGAGCTTGATTAATGAAAAGAGATTGGCAGCAGTATGCCATGGCCAATTGTATCAAAGGAGAATGGCAAGAGCCTACAACAAGAAGGTGCGCCCCAGAAAATTTGAAGTGGGGCAATAGGTGTTGAAACGAATCCTCCCACATCAGGCTGAGGCAAAGGGCAAGTTCGCCCCGAATTGGCAAGGGCCATTCATTGTAACCAGAGTTTTGTCCAATGGCGCTTTATGTTTAACAGATATCGAAGGGAAATGCGTCGACATGGCTATCAATTCGGATGCAGTTAAGAGATATTATGTATGATTTCTTTTAATTGTAATTGTTGTTTGTTTGTACTTGGCATTTATCGGAGAATGAAATGACGGAGGCAATTCTTTATTCTATCCAAACACTTTAACCTTTGATTCCCCTTTTGAGCCTTGTTTATTCTTTCATACCCCTCTATTGGAATCAGTAATGAAAATGAAAGAAAAAGAGAAGAGAAAAATAATAAAGACAAAAGAAAAGTCACAAGAAAAATAAAGGAATTGGGAACTACGTTTGACCTGATTCCTCAAAGAAGGATACGTGGGAGCCTCATGGCTCGGTCATAGTGTAACATAGTGTAACAAAAAAACAAAAAATCCCCAAGCAAGAAAAACTGGGGCAGAAGTTGTGTTTATAATTTTGGGAAAGAAAGTCGATTCCAAGAGTTGTAATGTTTACCCATCAAAATTATTTTGAACCCTTTTGATACCCCTTTTCTTTTAGCCATACACAAAAACCCATATTGATGTCCAAAAAAGACCTCCCGATCAGTATCCGAGAAGTGCCAAGTCATGCAAACGGAAGTTGGGAATAACACTCTGATCCCCAGCAGAGAAGATGATCATAAGTTGGAAATGAATTGGTAGCCGAAAGAATCCCCAGCAGAGAGAGTCATATCGGTAACACTCCGATCCCCAGCTGGAAAAAATAAAATAAAATGAGAGAGTCTTATCGTTGAAAACCTCCATAGGCACCATAAGGCGACGTAAGTTGAGAAATAAAATGAGAGAGTCTTATCGGTGAAAACCTTCACAGGCACCATAAGACGACGGGAGTTGAGAGAAATGAGAGAGTCTTATTAGTGAAAACCCCTCGAAGGGCACTATGAGGCGACAAGACCAGATTGGCGGAAAGGATCCACATTTGGCAAAGGGTTGAGTGCCTGTTTATCCCCAGCAAGTTGAGGCCATCCAAAAGATTGATTGATACAAATAGACTGGGTTGACTAATCTGGAATGCACGACATGATCGTTGGGATCGGTTATATTATTCAGATAAGTTCTTTTCTTTCCTTTTCCCCAGCATTTGTTCTGAAAGATTTCTTCTTTTTCTATCTTTTGAAATCATCACTTTTTTATTTCTTGGTCTAAAGACTTTATCTCCCCAACAGTTTGTTTTTGAAAAGGATTTTCAGAGCTTATTACCAGTTGCCAAGATGGTGCAAAAACACAATGTGGATAGGACGTGCCAAAGATAATGCAATGGAACGAGAAAAACGTTTGTCGCAAGACCAAATGATGAATGGGTCTAGATTCCAAGAGGACCGAATTTCCAGGGGAAGTTGGAGAAAAACAGGAAAAAAAAACAACAGTGGAAAAGTTATGGATCAAACTCCAAGAGGATCCCCGACAGATTTGCAAGATGCAGGAACAACTCCAACAGATTATCGACCAAGTTCCGCAATGGTCGGACAACACAAAACGGGGAAGGAAGAGAAAAGAAAAACCATCCCCAGCAGGAATATCATCCCCAGCAAATAATATCATCCCAGCAAGTTTTATAATAAAATGCAAAGCAGGGAAAGGAAAAAGGGAAAAGTCATCCCCAGCAGGAGTGGCACGACCACTCACCACGTTTAAACTAACAAATTTTTCTTTGATTTGAAGCAGGGAAAGGAAATGTTATTGACAGCAGGAAGACATGGCCACAAAGAAGATTATCGAACTAGGGCAGAAAATTTTCTCTCATTGCGAAAATTTTCTTGAAATCAGATACCCACTTGGGGAAGATGGAAGATAACACAAGTTTTGAAGGAAGTGGAATCCCCAACAGTATACGAGAGAAGGCAATACAAGTTTTAAAGAAAGCAATCTTGGAGGAAGCAAGATAACCCGAGTTTTAAGGGTAGTGGTCTTTGAATCGGTGCCATCCCCACCATTGTTAAAAGGAGGAAAGTAACTAGTCTTAAAGAAGGAAGATAATTCCCCAGCAGTGTTATCCCCGGCAGGTTTCAGAGAAGTGAAAACACCAGTTTGAGGGAAGTAGTTCCAGTGGAAGGAAAGCGCCAACTTTAAAGGAAGTAGTCTTTGAAGAAGGAAATAACATATTATTGAATAAAACACCGGTGTTATCCCCGGCAGTTTTCAGAGGAATGAAACACCAGTTTAGAGGGAAGCAGGGCTAAAAAAAAAGATAATTTCAAGTTAGAAGGAAAATAGAGGTTGTTATATTCTCAAGTTGAAGTTGAAGTCAGGAACCCGCCTGGAGAATGGAGGTGCTATGTTTTAAAGTCAAGTTGGAGTCAGGAGCCCGCCTGGAGAATGGAGGTGTTACATTTTAAGTCATAAATTGAAGTCAGGAGCCCGCCTGAAAAATGGAGGTGTTATGTCTTTAAGAAATTGTTGAAATCAGGAGCCCGCCTAAAAAATAAAGGAGTTATATTTTTAAGAAATTGTTGAAATCAGGAGCCCGCCTGAAAAATAGAGGAGTTATATTTTTAAGAAGTTGTTAAAGTCAGGAGCCCGCCTAGAGAATGGAGATGTTATCTTTAAATTGTTTATTGAAGTCAGGAGCCCGTCTGGAGAATGGAGGTGTCATATTTTTAAGTTGTGTTGGAAGTCAGGAGCCCGCATGAAGAATGGAGGTTGTTATCATTGCAAGTTGCAGACGAAATCAGGAGCCCGTCTAGAGAATGGAGGTATTATATTTTTAAGAAGTAGCTGAAGTCAGGAGCCCGCCTCTAGAACGGAGGTTGTTATATTTTAAGTTGAAGCAGTCAGGAGCCCGCCTGTTAGAACGGAGGTTGTTATATTTGAAGTTGATGAAGTCAGGAGCCCGCCTGGAGAATGGAGGTGTTATATTTTAAGGTTTATTGAAGTCAGGAGCCTGCCTGGAGAATGGAGGTATTATATTTTACGAAATTATTGAAGTCAGGACCCCGCTTGGAGAATGGAGGTATTATATTTTACGAATTAGTTGAAGTCAGAAACCCACCTGGAGAATGGAGGTTGTTGTCATTTCACGTTGAAGTTGAAGTCAGAAACCCGTCTGGAGAATGAAGGTATTACATTTTGAGTTATAGTTGAAGTCAGGAGCCCGCCTGGAGAATGGAGGTTGTTATATTTGAAATTGATGAAGTCAGGAGCCCGCCTGCAGAATAGAGGAATACATTTCAAGATGAAGTCAGAAGTCAGTAATGCGGAGCGTCACAACAAAAATACCCCCAGCATGAATCCCATCGCAGAAATCAGAAAGAAGACTACAAGAGCAAGTTGAAAATAGATAAGATGTTATAATCCCCAGTTTAGTCTAGCTTCTTGTTTTCTTTTGGCCCGGTGTAATAAGGAGGTCGGAAAGCAATAGTAACAGCATGCAATAGCAGTAACAGCAACATTGCAGTCCCATGGTAGTCCCAGCTACCAAAACTTCCCAAACTACATTAACCTGATTCTCTTCTAGCCAGGTATATGTAGGAAACTTTTGAAGCAAAGGTTCGGTTAAATATTTTCAAAAATGTTTCACACGGAGTATTCCAACGGGCAAAAATTGCTTGTATCCGCTCAGTTTATCTTTGCACGAAAACTCTCTGTGTTTTCGGACAAAGAGGGGCAGCTGTGAGCACGTGATTTTTGCCCTATGAGAACTATTCCTAAGAATTTAAAATAAAATGGTTTTGTGTTGTTTGTGATTTATTTGTATTTTTGTCTGTGCATGTTTATTTCTATTTTAATTAAGAAAATACAAAAATATGTGTTGCATGTGCATTTAGGATTTAATTTTACAATTTCGGACTTAATTAAACAATCAAGTTTGTTTTACAAAACGGAAAAGTCGCAAAAAATATGTACTTTGCATTTTTAGCATTTAATGTCCAAATTGTGTGATTGTCTTTGTACTTAATCGTGTTTGATAATTATTAGTATTTTAATAAGTTAATTTGGTTTATAATTTAACTTAGAATTTTAGTTTTAATAATTAGAAAATGAAAAGGAAAAGAAAAAAAAAGGAGAAGAAGAAACAAATGGAAAATAAAGAGAAAGTCGG
Source organism: Nicotiana tabacum (assembly GCF_000715075.1). NCBI lineage: Eukaryota > Viridiplantae > Streptophyta > Magnoliopsida > Solanales > Solanaceae > Nicotiana > Nicotiana tabacum. Next base: position 202,500,345 of record NC_134087.1, read on the forward strand.
ACTGGGCCAGTTTTGAATTAAATCGACCCATGGCCCCGAACCGCCCCATCCCCTACTAAAACCAAACAACGCCATTCCCATTAAGGAAATTGATCCAGGCCGTCAATCCTCATGGATCCAACGGACCATATTAATCTCACCATCTCAATATACCAAACCCCTTACCCCCCTCATTTCCCGACCCCTCTTCTTCATCTCCCAAACCACAGACCAAACGACCTCTCAAAACCCTAGAGCCGCCACCCCATGCCTTTGCCTGAAACTCGGCGGCAACGACGCCGCCGGCTACACAATTAACACCCCTAGAATATCTAACCACCCCCAATCCGAATCCAGTACCCGTTGGCTTCGAATCATCCTCAAACTTCTCGAATCTTCATTTGAAGATTCGAGCAAAACCTGGCCCTACTCCAATCCGCCCTGAACTCACACCCTGGCACCCTCTGACCTCCCTCATGACCAAAACACACTTGGTTCCATTCAAATCTTGCTAGAACCATTCGAACCCCAAATCGAACCCCCAAGAACCCTAGAAAACCAAAGGTTGAGGTTTGTCCGAAGAAAAGGAATTTGGGTGTCCAGTGGATCTTAGTCAAAGTGTTCTCAGTTGAGAACACTCGATTAAGGTCCGTTCGACCTCAAAAAAGGTCCGAGTCAGAGTCCAAGTCAGGATCGTCTAGGGTCCGAATTCTTAAGGTATTTTTTCCTGTCCTGTTGGTTCCATTTGTAGGTGTTTATATCTGTTTATTTGTTTAGTTTAGTTTTATTGATTTTTCATTTCTTTTGTCGATTAATTCTGTCCGTCTTCAATGACCCTTTATTTGGTCGAACTTTTTTTGGTCAGGGTTAATGAATGTGATAAAACTATATAATCGATTTGAATGAGTGTCGTCGATTAGTTAAGTTTTATTATGAATCCCTGTTTCTATCAATACGATTCGAATCACCTGTGTGCCTGTTCGATTCTTATTTGCTATTGATTGTATGTGTTGTAATTCGTGTAGTCGATTGAATTAGTGTCGTCGATTAGTTTTACATGCTTCAATTCTGATTAAATAACCTGATAATAATGTGATTCGTACTGCTTCAATTCTGACTGAATCATTGTTCTTCTGTTGATGTCATTTGATCTGATTAAATGCTAGTTTGAACGGTCATTTGAATTCGAATTGAATTGGTTATAGCTGAAAGATGTAGTATAGATTAAAAGGTTTAAGGTAGGACATTAAGTCACAAGAGTTTTTAGGGGTATTTTGAGATTTTAAAAGGTTTGAAAGGGTTAGTGTTAGTGGTCTGACCATGAGGGTACTTAATTGACCATTAAACTAATATTTTGTCTAGTAGTAGTGACTTGGGAAACATAATAGCATGGGGGGATTAATTGAATATTATAAGCTGCCCATACCTTTGGGCACAAGACACATGATAATGGGCGGTAAGAGAATGTCATGGGCAAAAGATGGTGGTGGTATTAGTTTAAGTGCTTTTGAGAGGGGGAAGGGTCTGTTTTGGGGCTGATAAATAGAGGAAGGTTTGGACATAATAAGGGGTGGTTTTTTCGGACAGAGTTGAGGCTGGTTTCTGGAGCTAAAAATCAGTTCTTTTTATCTTTTGGTGGAGAGTCTGGGCTTGGTTTTTCTTTGGGTCAGACCTCTAGGCAGAAAAAAGAGAGTTAAAAGAGAGGAAGAGAGTTCAAGAGCTGGGGGAAGGGTAACAAGATACAGATACAACTACTGTTTCAGGGCATCTTGAGTGAACTTTTAGTTTCTTTTCAATTCTTGAAATACTTTGTCGAGTAGGTTAAGACTAGAAAATGGATTACGCTTGATACTGTTGTGTGATTAAAGGGGTTTTGAGTTTGTTTGGGTATTTGCTCTGATTGTTGTTTCGCACTTCATTCCTATTGTGTTCAAGTGTGTTCTGGGCTGGACTGACTGTGTTCGTGGCTGTTTGAACTCCAAATCTGCTGCTATGCCTGTTGTTTGCTACTAGTGACTGCTCCTTCTCCATTGTTGTAAATCCCAGGTACACTACCCTGAACCACATTGATGTAAGCTCGTTGAAGTTTGAAATGAAATGTTCGAACACATCTATTGTTCAACTGAGGACTTCCTGCATTTTAATTAATACTAGTTTAGATGTTTTCCTGTTATATAGATGGTAGTTATATGTATAATCAAAACTGTTTCGTAAGGTGGGTTATTTGTTAGACATTGTATAACATTGAACTGTTAAATTGAACCCCTGGAATGGCATGAAGTGTAGTCAGTTCAATAGGTTTATGAAATGGGATTGTTGAATCAGTTTGAAGGAACTCAATTGTCATCAGTAATAGGTGGGTCTAGATTAATGTCAGGTTAAAAGGGTAATGAACTTGTAATAGGATTTCAGTTCCTAAGTTGATCTAGTAATATTCATCCTACTCGCTAGTAATTTTATCATTAATCATGCTAGTATATTGGGATGTCTTCGTTCGAATAACAGTTTTTGAATTCGATGGCGAGCAAAACCTGAATTGTTGTTGGTAGATTAGTGTCGAAATCAATTAAATGTCAGGAAAAGAGAGGCTCATTTACATTCAATCGGTCCATTAAAACCCATAATTCGTAATAGTTAATGGGTACGATAAATTGGTTTAGGAATTTTTGAGTTCATGTCCTTCAATTAAAATGAAGGTATGCATTGTCGTTGAGGTGCATCATCGTTAAGTTGTTGGTTAGAATAACAAAAGCTAGGACATTGCACGCTTGTAATTAATTAGGCCCTTTTTCTATCTTTAGAGACAAAAATAAATAGAAAACCATAGTCGCTTTAGGATATCCTTAAAATAAACGGGGCGTGCCTCGCTTAATAAGTTGCAAACCGCGGGGCCCTCAATAGGTGGTTATGATAAACACTTAGGTTTCGGGATATGCCGTCTTAGCAAATTTCGCGGCATTCTCAAAATAATAATGCGTTAGTCTCTTTAGGCACGTACTCTAGATAACATTACCTTCTTAAACCCGGGTGCACATTTATGTGACCCAAATCCAAATCCAAACAGGGTTGAAATGTGTCAATAACCATGGGTGCATTGATGTGATGTAGATCGAGATGCATTCTCACGATGTTGTAATTCTCGGTAAAAATAATAATAATAAAAGCGGTAAACAGTTAAAATTTGCACATAAGATTCAACATGTATTAAAATCAGATAAATAAGCCTAATATGATAGTTGAGCGATCGTGCTAGAACCACGGAACTCGGGAATGCCTAACACCTTCTCCCTGGTTAACAGAATTCCTTACTTGGATTTCTGGTTCGCGGACTGTAATACAGAGTCAATCTTTTCCTCGATTCGGGATTCAACCGGTGACTTGGGACACCATAAATCTCCCAAGTGGCGACTTTGAATTAAATAATAAATCCTGTTTCGATTGTCCTTTAATTGGAAAAACTCCCCCTACGCCTTTGCGGGCGCAAGTGAAAAAAGAGGTGTGGCAATGGGCGGCAATTGTCATGCTTTGAGATTCATGAGAAACACAAAGGTTTAGTACATGTCAATGCAAAAGCACAATGCAATAGATGAAGGGTATTGGGTTGGAACGGATCAGAAGTATTTTCCGTGATAATGGTGACAGAGAAAGTGGTTAATCAATAAACAAGCAATGTCTTCGAGTGGAAATCAAAGTTATCATAGGAAATGAAGGAGCAACCGTCCTCAAAGTCAAGGCCACAAACCAAGTACCATATTTTTAAGCTAACAAGATTTTTCTTTGATTTGAAATAGGGGCAGAAATCTCGTTTGTTTCACAGAAACCCTCCGTGGAGAAAGGCAGTCACCAAACAGGTTTGATTTTTGATTTTCAGGACCCTCCTGGAAAATGGGACCTAGTTTAAAGTTCAGAAATAGCATAATCTAGCATAAATGTATCCCAAAAGAATATAAGTTATCTTAGAAGTTTGCATGTTTGAGATAGTATTCAATTAGGAGTTTTCAGGGCCCTCCTGAATAATGAGACTTAGCTTTAAGATTTCGATTAAATAACAACATTTAGCGTAAACTCTGTTGTAGGGTAGTATAATTCAGACATGAAAGTTGTCACCCTTAAGATAAAATTTGACATTTGATTTTCAGGACCCTCCTGGATAATGGGGAGTAGTTTAAAAATTCTCTTAGATAGCAAGATTTAGCAGAAATCACACATGTAGAAGATATAACTTAGATTTAAAATTGTCGTTTAGTTAAGAGTTGTCAGGACCCCCTTGCATAATGGGACCTAGCTTTCAAATTCTTAGTAATATTTGGAAATATGATTCAGTTTAACACTCACATATGTGCCTAGTTACCAAACTGGGGCAAAAAAAATTTTCTTTGTTTTTGTCTATATTGTTGAAGTCAGGAGCCCGCCTGGAGAGCAGGGAATATATTTCAAGTTGAAATCAGGAGTCCGCCTGGAGAACAAGGGAGTACAATTTAAATTTTAGCTTTCAAATTTTTTGTTTTGTCTATGTTGAAGTCAGGAGCCCGCCTGGAGAGCAGGGAATACATTTCAAGTTGAGGTCAGGAGCCCACCTGGAGAGCAGGAAATACTTTCAAGTCAGCAGTCAGGAGCCCGCCTGGAAAACAAGGGAGTACAATTTAAATTTTAGCTTTCAAATTCTTTGTGTTGTCTATCTTGAAGTCAAGAGCCCGCCTGGAAAGCAGGGAGCACTTTCAAGTTGAAGTCAGGAGCCCGTCTGGAAAGCAGAGAATACTTTCAAGTCAGTAATCAGGAGCCCGCCTGGAGAGCAGGAAATACATTTCAAATTCAGCAGTTAGGAGCCCGCCTGGAGAGCAGGGAATACATTTCAAGTTAGCAGTTAGGGAGCCCCGCCTGGAGAATAGGGTCAGTTTTTACTTTAGTCAAACTTAGTTTACAGTTTTCCTAGTTTATTCTTTAGTTTAATTTCATCATTGTATCAATAGTACAAGTGGTTTATAATTTTGCTAACAACTCACAAATCTTCCTAGTTCAAACTGGGGTAGAAAAAATTTCTTTGTTTTGTCTATTTTGTTGTAATCAGGCGCCCACCTGGAGAACAAGGGGAGATAACTCAAGTTTCTAGGGAAAGCAGTTTCAAAGGAAGACGGTTCAAGTTTAAGGGGAAATGGTTCAAGGTGCAAGGAAAAACAGTGTCAAGTAACAAGAGAAGACGGTTCGAGTTCAACAGTGAGGCGTCCACCTGGAGAAAAGGAAAAGCATCTCAGATTGCAATTCAAGTTAGCAACCAAAGAATCTCGCGGAAAAAATGCGAGTCAGCAGTCCGGGATGATCAACAGAAGTTAGTCACAATAAAGAAAAAGAGAGAAAGGCAAGAAGTGAATCCAAATGCAGAAGTTGATGAAAGATGTGAACTGCTTAAGACATGGTGGATGTCACAAGTACTACATGTCTGGTCTTGATCCAGAAGCTGTAGAAGAACGAGCTAGCACCTGCAGCTAACAATCGCCAAGGTTCAAATCTAAAGTCTGCATGAAGAACCATTCAAGACTCAAGATCAAGCTTCAGAAGACTTATAGATAGGAACCTTGTAACTCGCAGTTGAAAGGTTTAGTTAGTCTTTTTCATTTGATTTTTGATGTAATAACAGGGACCGCGGTCCGGAACCTCGGCGGAATGACACCTCGACCGGATCTCCACCTCGGCATACTCCGTCATCTCACTCATTTCTAAATTACACGTGACCTAATTCCTTTATAGCCAAGGATATGTAGGTAGCCCAGATATCAGGGCTCGGTCACATTCCCTTCTCTCTTAGCTTTAGTCTTTCCAAATAAGGGTCGGGTCAAAAACCTATCTAGTCAGTCTTTGTCTGAAAACTCTGTACGTTTCTAGTCAAAGAGGGGCAGCTGTAGACATGTGATTTTTTACCCTCCCCAAGATTTTTTATATATTAGCGTAAAATATTTAATTTAGGCATAATATAGATATTTCAAGTAATTTTGGCTCTTTTACTTTATTTTAGTACAAGAAAGCAAAAATTACAAAAATAGGTTCATTAATGTTTTGTAGTCATTTTTAATCTAAAAAAATAATACAAAAAATAGTATCGTATTTGAAAATACAAAAAAAAATAGATTTGTTTTAATGGTTAGTTTTATTTTAATAATTATTTGAATAGTATGATTAATTAATAAATGGGACCGTATTTTTAATCTCGTTTGCAGGGAAAGAATAGAACTTGGGCTCGAGCAATCCATTTTTAGGCCTAATTTTGGACCTAGCCCATAATTTTCAAGCCCGTAATTCCTAGGCCCATACCCCTTAACCTAAAAAACCCTACAATCTACAATATAAAAAGAAGGGACCTAAAAAATCTAAAGGGGAGGGACACAAAAAAAACGAAAAGGGGACAAGGGATATGGACAAAAAAAGAAGAACGAAAAGAACGGAGCCTAAAAAAAAGGCTGAAGAAACAAAAAAAAAGGGCTGAAAAAGCTGAAGGCTGCGCAGCTTTGACAGAAAACGACCCCCCCTTCGCTTCATCTTCTCAAAAAGACCAAATGAATGAGCCCTTCTACTAAAAACCTAAGAAGCAGCGATGCCACCCAGCTTCGCCGGAAATCCGGTGACCTCACTCACCTCACCCCTCTCGTTCCACTATTGCCTCACCGGCGAGTGGCCAGAAATTCAGCAAGCACCAAAATAGCCATCCACAACATATATACACCTACACAAGAACGCGCACCACCTGAAACACGCCAGACACGACGACCATGCATGATAAATGGCCACAGAAGCAGTTCATCTGCTCATAACTCTTACAACCCAGTAGATTTTCAGTCCTTTTGATGCACACACATCCGTCAAACAATAGCGTCACTGAATCCAAAACAACTGTTCGTACCTATTTTCTGTGTTCACTTGACGTCCATGAACCATAGATTCTTTCCGTGTGAGTAAACATTTAGCTCGAGCTCTTCGACGAGGTTGCCAACGAGGTTTTCCGGCTAAGTTCCGGCTTTATTTCCTATTCACGCATTGTTACTGTAATTGGAAAGGCCATCACTTTCAGGTCCGTCTCTTACTTTGTTCTTAAGTTTTCTGTTTGTGTTTTATCTCTGATGACTAAGAATGTTGTTCAAACATTTCGTGCGCATACTCTTTGTTGTTGAGTTTACTATATGAATTTGTGAGATTGTTTAGCAAAAGGTTTCTGGGTTTGCTATGGTTTTGAGAATGAAGCAATAGAGCTTCTTGATTTGGTTTTGGTTTTGCGTTTCTCATCAAAGTTTGAGCAGAGAGTAGTAGTGGTTGGAAATGTGAGACATAGCGTTGTGTGAATTGATTTATTCATAAATTTACACATGGGTCACATGAATTTCGGATACTTGTGAAAATATGTAAGGTTGTGCACGTTGTGTGAATTGATTTGTTCATATACCTTAGCCTAATATCTACGATTCATGTGAAATTTTTCTTTTCTTTTTTGGGACTACTGTTCATTTTATTCTAGCTTAATGATTAATTTTTTGCTTGGCGATATGATTTCATTATTTGTGTAGTTGTTCTCCGCGATTGTGAATTTATTCACCTAGATGTAACAAATAACCAATTACCGTAGTTTGCTTTAGGCACATTTAATATATTATCGTGGTCGTGTACACGTTCGCGTGACATGATTATGATCTTAAAAACAAAACTGCAGTATGTGTTCGCGCAACTTTGGCCAAATTTTCTTAATAATGATAAAGCGTTGTTAATTGTGGACACGTACGCGTGGCATGATTTTTGACGCGCCAAAACAAATGGATACACGTATACGTGACTCGTTTTCAAGATAATTTTCTTAATTAAAAAGCGGTAAAAAGGTAAAAGCACATAAGTTCTAAAACGAGTAATTAAACAATTTTAATAAGCCAAGTATGGTCAAAGCGACCGTGCTAGAACCACGGAACTCGGGAATGCCTAACACCTTCTCCCAGGTTAACAGAATTCCTTACCCGGATTTCTGTGTTCGCAGACCGTAAATAGTAGGGCTGTTCATTCGGATCGGATATCCGAAATCCGAACTGATCCATTCAATTTTGAATTACGGATTTCGGATTGGATCGGATTTCGGATTATGTTTATTAAAATTTCGGATTTCAGATCGGATTTCGGATTGGTATATTTTAATCCAATCCAATCCGAAATCCGAAATTATTAGGACATGTATAAATACTACACTTTAATTTACATCAACCTCCAAGTTATTACCTTTATAATTGCTAAATTTAGCTATATTGGCACCATAGTACTTTCATAATTGCATAAACATGAATTTTTCTTAATGTATTGCCTCTTTTACAAAGAAAATATACATATTAGTTTAACTTTGAGGCATAATAATACGATCCGATATCCGATCCGATCCAAACTTTAAAATCTGATCCGATCCGATATAATTCGGATCGGATTCGGATTGCATTTTTTAGAATCCGAAATCCGAAATTCGAATATGAAATATGCTAAATCCGATCCGATCCGATCCGTGCACAACCCTAGTAAATAGAGTCAATTTCCTCGGTTCGGGATTTTAAACCGGTGACTTGGGACACCATAAATTATCCCAATTAGCGACTCTGATCTTAAAATAAACAAATCCCGTTTCGATTGTCCTTTAATTGGAAAAACTCCCTTATATTTATACCCTTTACGGGGTGTAGTAAAAAAGGAGGTGTGACAGCTCTGGCAACTCTGTTGGGGAACGAACCCAGAATCTTTGTTTCAAGGTTCAAGAATTCGAGCTTGTTAATATGATTTTGTTTGGCTTTATTGTTAATATTACTGGATTCTGTGAATCTTTTGTGCTAAATGCTATCTGTTTACCGCTTTAATATTATTTGAATTGTATATAATTGTCTTCTTACGCCACCCATCTGAGTCTTCTGGAAATGGTGCATACGTTCGCGTAGCCCGCTTTTTCTGTAGAAATTATACCAAATAGAACGAGGCTGGGCAAGCGACAAGGCCGGGTAGACTTCAGTGCTCCCGGTACGTCGCCCCCTCCTCGGCCCCAGTTGTCCGCTCGGGTACCCCAAGTCTACACCAAAACCCCAGGATTTAAACCTAGAAAAACACAGCCTCATGCTGGATTCCTAGTAGGAACGTTTGTTTGCATCATGTGCATTTGACTTAGGGGACTCAACACAGGGGTTGGGTCCGTCTAGGACAGGTGTACCCAAAATAACAGACCATCTTGATGCATCCTATGTGCTACATGTTGCATTTATTCAACGGTAAAAGGGTCATTTGGCGGACCAATGATAACTGATGGTAAATGAAGAAGTGAAAAAAAGAAAAACAAAAGGGAAAAAAATAATGAAAAAAGAAAGAATAAAAAACAAAAGAGAAGGGGAAGTATGAAAATAATGCAAGTAGGGTCTAGTTATGTGTTTTGTTACATTTTTAAGAAAAAAGACAAAAAAATAAACATGAAAAATTCAAAAAATGATTTTGCACTTTTTCATCATTTTTCAAATGTCAAAAATCAAAAAAAAAAAAAAAAGAAAATCCAAAAAGATTTTGCATGTTTCGTCATTTTTCAAGAAAAAATGTGATTTCTATGAATTAGTATTTTTTTTATTATTCTCGCCCGTATCCAATTTGCCCGAACTACGCGAACCTGATTCTCGTCTCTCGGGGCGGGATACGTAAGCAACCCACATAGAGTCCGGTCTTTCTAGTAAATCTTAAGTTCTTGGCTTTGCGGGGTCTTAGCCAAATTTTGCACTTCTAGCCACCTTTTGGCCAAATAAGTCATTTTGCAAAAATAGTCCCAATTATGTCTTGCATGTGTCTAATAGGGAGTGTTATTATCTCATATAGTGTTGGTTAAAGTTTTCTCATACAGGTGTAGATTTATTTACCGAAGTTTGAGCATGGCAGACACCCCGTGACCATCCGGTTATGATCACTCAGTCAGGAGTTGCTTAAGGAGATTTGTTTTATTTTTATGTTTTGAGTCTGTTCCTTATTTTATGTCGTCTTTTACTTTCTACTTTTGTACAGTAATGTCAAGTCTTTTTATTATTGTTATTTTCTGTTTTATATTTGAAAAAATGTGTTGTAACTCAAAAATCCAAAAAAAGAAATGTTACATTTTATATTTCGTTATAAATTTTCTTTAGAATGCTAATTCTAGAAATGAGAAAATTTTGAGGTTGTTTTTCCTTTAGGCAATTAATAACTAGGACTTAAAATGAATTGTTTTTAAGTTTCCTTTAGTATATTAGGACCAAAATTCAAAAAGAAAAAAGAATTTTCTTTTAGTACTTCTTTAAAAGCTTTCTTTAGGGTGTTAATTCCAAAATCCAAAAAGATTTTTTTTAAGGTATCTTTTTGGGAAATTAGTGAAAAATGAGAAACCATATTATTTTATTTTCACTAGAACTTTAGGATATTGTACATAGAAAAAATACTTTATCTTTTGTTTATCATTAAAATTTTTTTTTAGGTAATCAAAATTGAAATCCAAAAGCATTTTGTTTTATCTTTTTCATTGCTCGTTTTTAAATATCCCGTTAGGATATCAAATGAAAAATTCAAAATATGTTTCTAAGGTTATTGTTTAGATTTCCTCCTTAAACAAAAACGAATCAAAAAATATTTGTTTTCACTTCTAAGGGTTTTCCTTAATAATTTCTCATGGAGTGTTTGTTTCAAAAGAAAAGCAAAAAAAAAAAAAAGTAAAAATATATGCTCGTTAAGCTTGAGTTTCGAATAGGTTATAGAACATTAAGTCTAGAAAATTTAAAAACAAAAAAAGGATTTGTTTCTTTTATTTCCCTTTTCTCATTAGGGTCATTATGGTAGAAACAGAGAACGTCAGTTTGTTTCCTTTATTCCTGATCTTCCCGAACTA